>NW_017731987.1:710817-846733 GCF_001890085.2 Hipposideros armiger
CCGGGGCCCTCTGGCATCCCAAGCCAGTTCTTAACCATCGTGCCACTCGGCCGGCCCTCAATGGCATTTTTTAAAGAAATAGAATAACAACAACAACACATCAGACTTGTATGGAACCACAAAAGACCCCAAATAGCTAAAACAATCCTAAGAAAAAAGAACAATCCTGGAGGTATCACACTCCCTGACACTAGCTTGTACTACAGAGCAACAATAATCAAAACAGCATGGTGTTGGCAGAAAAATAGACACACAGACCAGTGGAATAGAATTGAAACCCAGAAATAAATCCACATAAATATGGACAGATAATTTTTGACAAAGGAGTCAAAAACATACAATGGAGAAAAGACAGCCTCTTTGATTAATGGTGCTGGGAGAATTGGAAAGCCACATGCAAAAGAACGAAACTAGACTGCTATCTGTCACTGTGTACCAAAATTAACTCAAAACCAATCAAAGACCTAAACAAGACCTGAAACAATAAACTGCATAGAAGAAAGCATAGGTACTAAACTTATGGACCTTCGGTTCAAAGAGGATTTTATGAATTTGACCTCAAGGGCAAGAGAAGTAAAATCTAAAATAAATGAATGAGACTATATCAAACTAAAAATCTTCACAGTAAAGAAGCCATCGACAAAACAAAGAGGCAACCAACCAAATGGGAGAAGATTTTTGCAAACAATGACCAGGTTCTGAGTGAAGTATGTTGTCTGCCCCAGCCCACCAGAATCCTCTGGTGCCTGCAGTCCCAGTCAACATCACATGGGGCAGAAAAGCTGCCCGAGAAAGTCTCAGAGAAATAATAGAATGGCTGCTATTATATGTTAAATCACTAAGGATTGGGTTCTTTGTTATGTGGCAGTAAGTAACTGAAACAACTGCTGTATCTATGCCAGGCATCATGAAAGACACAAAGTGAGTAGAAAAAGATTGGTCTTAAGGAACTCTGAGTTTAAAGTGAGAAAAAAGCTCATTTATATGAATAATCTTTTCTTGTAAGGTGATCAATACCATAAAAAGCTGACATGAACTTGGAGGTTTATAGAAAAAAAGTGTTCAAGGGAAATTAGGAGAAGTGAAAACAATTTCATTAAGTTGGGAGAAAATAAGGAGCATACCCCTAGATATAATTTGACAATAAGAGATGGAGGCACAGAGTTACTGGGGGAAGCAAAGCTAACACACAGCATGAGCACAGAGGTAAAGAATGAATATCTAGTCGTCTAACAGCAAGAAGTTCAGTTTGGCCAGGGCATAGGCTTTATGAAGAAAAAGGAAAGCCAGAAAGGAGGATTAGAAATAGATCACGGAGCCTCGAGTGCTGTGCCAGTAGCTGGATTTCTTTCATGGTCAGAAGTCAGTCAGATGGAATGTTTTTAACATCCGCTGAGTTTTCCATCACTGATTATAAACATTATGTGTAATCACCGTAAGTGGAAACGTTTTTTATAAAGAAGAAAGTAAAATCACTTCAAATTCATCTTTCCAGAGTTAATCACCATTCATCTTTTCTTCTTGCATTTCCTCTGTAGACACATTATTACAACTGGGATATGGGACAGAGAAACAGTTCATGTCCTCACTCTTTTACAAACATTCATTTTGTGATTATTTATACACCTAATTAACGGTTCTTTGAAGACAGAATTTTAATATTTACATAAAATCTATCATGAAAACGTTAAAAAATTTAAATTAATATTCTGCTAGTAAATGTTTACATTGTTTCCAAATTTAGATATAGCTGTTATGGAAATGAACACCAATTGTGCATTTGCCCATTTGTACTTGGAATAGTGACACTGGCCTACACTGAAGGATTTTCTAAGGAATAATTCAATAAAAACATTGCTATACCTGTTAGGGACTGAATGTTTGTGTCCCCCAGAATTCATATGTTAAAGCTTCTACATTTGTAGATGGCACCTGTAAGGAGATGATAAAAGTTAAACAAGGTCATAAGGTTAGGGCTCTAATCTAGTAGGATTGGCGTCTCCATAAGAAGCAGAAGAGACACCATAGCTCGCTCGCTCTCTCCACCATAAGACACAGCAAGAAGACAGCCCTTTGTAAAGCCAGAGAATAGAGTTCTCACTAGGAATCAAATTGGCCAGCACTTTGATCTTAGACTTCCCAGCCTCCATAACAGTGTAAAATAAATTTCTATAGTTTAAGCCACCCAGTGTGTGGTATTTTGTCATGGTAGCCAGAGCTGACTAATACAGTGGCCATAAATATTTGGCTGAGGATATTGTTCATTACCATATACAGGTCATATTTAAGAAATTTTTTTTTTGTAATGAGAAGAAAATATACATTTTTTTTATCTCATGGACATTAAACTGAATATGAATCCTCATCGTCAGTTTGCTTTATTTGCTTGAAATCTTATAGGCAAATTATGTAGCTATTTCCTCATTTATTACTTACTTTATATTTAATTATAGTATAGGCATTTTTATAAATAACATTAATTCTCTTTTGGAGGAGGCAGTTTGTAAAATAATAAATGAAAAGATAAAATTGAATGAACAGTATTTCAGCCCCTTAGAAATAATTAAATACAACAGCGTATTGATATAATGGAGCTAAGCACTATGTAAACTATTGACCCAGAATCATTATATAAACTGATACACGAATGTATCTATTTATTTACATATAAATAATACAGTAGAATAGTAACAGAAGTCATGAAAATTGCATATTTAGTCAGGGGCAGATATAAGGAAATAGACTAACTTCTCAAATCATAGCCAGACAAGAAAATAAGATTTCAAAAATTCCTTGAATAAAGAAAGGTTTAATAATTTAAGGAAAGGCAAGTGTTGCCTGCATAACTTTCATTAAGAGAGAGGACTCAGAGGCAGGAAGGATAATAATGGAACCTGACTCTAAAGGGAATCTAAGTTAAATAAAATAGACTATATGAACATTTTATGATGTGATCTTCACTGTAGACATGGTGTGCCTTAATGTAGAATGAACAATGTAATGAATTTTTCACATGTCTCTGAAATGGCATTATACTAATCAATAATATACAATTGTACAGAACACATGGCTTCCCAAATGTGAAAAACAGATTTCTCTATAAACATTACTATGTCTTAAGAGGCTCAATTAGTCTCACAATGTATCTGGTCAGCTTTCTCTGTAGATTTGAGGAGGGTTTTGGGGCTAAGTGAATGATTGCAGAGTAGGAATGTTTTGGCAACGGTACTTTGAGAATTTTAGCCAGTGGCGGTTAAATGCAAAACTATTTGGATATCTCCTGTAATGCAAGAAGAGGAAGAGATAACATTTTTAAGGGAGTACAGTTCTTTAAATTTTGAGGGGAAATGTGTAATGTGTGCAAAATGTTATATTTTCCAGGAGGCAAGATCCTCATTTCAAATAATACTCCCAAATTAATATAAATACCTCTTCTTCTCTAAAAATATCTAGTGAAAAAACAACCAGAAACAATGAAAGTTTATTTATAATAGTTATGCCTGAAATTAGTAAAATAGGAGAAAGAGACGGTTAATCAACATGTCAAATAGTATTTCCTATAAGATCCATTAGCACAGTGGAAAGAACATGGCTTTGAGGACCAAGATGTCCTGGCTTCATACTTGTCTCTATGACTCATGAAATATGCAAAGCCAGTCTATATACATGCATTTTCTAATCCTCAACAATGTTAGCCCACATTATTAATGAGGGACTGAGATGGGTTATAATTTGTATGAGATCACAAAGAAGGTAAAGGATTGCTTTAAAATTCTGGTACAGGTTACTGTAAAGCCTGCATTATTTCCACTTTATGAAAACAGAGTGCAATAGTTGCAAGACCTGTAAAAGGGCTGAGATTTCAGTCACAATTTCATACATGCTAGCAGAAGTCATGAGACTCCTGGGTTTTATGACTCATAGCACAGCAGGCAGTTGGAATTTCTTGTTTAAGTCAGTTCTCCCACCACCACCCAAGTCTCACTGGACAATGCAGAGAGGCCCAGGTGAACACTAGGCACACGATGGGTTTGGTCACACTTTATGAATCCTGAATTTAGGAACTCCTTCAATATTAAAACTATAGTGCTAGCTAACAATGTCATCCTTTGTCTAAAAGGGAGATAATGTTTTTACTATCCTGGTAAAGAAACAAACCTGCCCCCTACCTCTATAAAGAGCCTATCTCTATCTTTCAAGACTCTCTGGTATACAAACACTTTTTCCAAGACACCTGGATTACCATGGGGAATTGTTCCCCAACAGTATCTGAAGAAAAATCTAAATGAAGTAGATTGTGAGATCTACTGGAGTCTGACAAAGGCCCAAAGTGGTGTGATAAATTTATGGCTTTGTGCATGTTTGCATACAATGATATCTAAACCTGATTCCAATTCAGGTGCTTGCAGTCTAGGGTTTATCTCATCAGCCCATTCACAAATGGAAACCGGGCAGAGATGATTGGGAGCAAGGAAAAGACTAGCACCTTGAGACAGGAGATAGCGAAAGTAGGTAAAATATGAAGGTTACAGCCAAGGCAATTATGCTTGGGGCAGAAATTAATCCTACACAGGAAAATCTAGGCAGAAAATCAATTGTATCAAGTCCATCTGTACAGACAAGCTCCTTTCAATTTAATGAGGGCTCAGGAAGTGATTGTCTCACTCTGGGGCAGGGGCAAATTTTTTTCCTGACCAGAATAACAAAGATAATGTTTCTCTCTGGGGAAAAGTTTGTGCAGTTTAGCTTGCAGCACAAGATACTCAGACCATAGTAATAAGAATAATTCCAGACTTGGTGGATTTAGAAACTTTAATATGCTTCTTGCTCAGATTAGAATTCACTTGCTAGCTGGGCAGGGCTGTGCTTGCTGAGGAAAGCACTACCAGGGAATAAAGACTGAGGGAGGCAGAAATGGGTCAAGAGAAGAGATAAAGAGCAGTCGAGGTCACTGTCACTGTTTTTCAAACAGATAGAAAATGACCAAGTGAAATGTCAAAAGCAAAAAAAACAAACAAACAAATCAAAACAACAAAAAAAGTGCCTTTTCTGCACAAGCTCAACTGTTGCAATCTTTGTCCTGCCCGGGAATTAGAAGTGAAATGTCAAGCCAGCTCAATAACAAAGTCTACCTGACAGTAGAATAAAAAAATTAGAATTTGAAGAGAAAAAGTTTCCTCCTAGATATTTTAAAGAAAACATTATTAACAGCTCAGTTAAATTCCATCTAAAGCAGTTTAAAATCCAAAATATTACTTTTTATTGTTAAATCCCTAGTCACCAAGTAACTAAACATTGGCAAGGTCTTAGGAATGCTGCTTAAAAGCACTGTATTATTTGAGAGAAAGTCATTTTTCTGCATAGTTTTCATTCCGGTGAGCTATCTCAGAACCTGTTATGTTCAAATTCTGCAATCGTTTCTTGTAAAAAGGTAATATCATCTGACCTATTGTACTGCAGTCATTTCCATAATAAAAGTTATAGTAAATGCTGATAATATCACTAATTAAAAGAAAGATAGGTTCAGATATATATAATTATATATGTAATTATATATATATATATATATATATATATATATAATTCCAATAATTTTTAAAGAATAACTCTTAGAATAAGCTAAGAGACATCATTTTTATCTACTTATGTGTCACTGTATTCTCTTGCTTTAAAGTTTTGACCATAATAAATTTTTCCCAGGTCTAAGGGGGAAGAGCAATAATGGCTTATCTTCAAACTTTGTGTGGAATAATGAATAATTCTCATTTCAACTTCATGAAATTGATAAAGGAAATGAAAAAAACATCATTTTTGAATTAAATAATGTTAACTTCCTCATATTTAATAACTGTGATTGCATAGAAAAAATCTATAAAAGAATGTAAACATGATGAGAAATCTGGTACATTTTCTCAGTTATAATTTGTTGCCTAAAAATATTGAAATTATTTTTAATTAAATATATTAATATAGTTTGGAAAGGAATCTAAAAATTAAACATATTTTGTTTCCAAAATTTTAGTGGAATTAAAATGATTTCCTACACTAGCCTGTTTCAAAGTTCACAAACATAAACACTTCATTTTAAAAGTTGTCATATATGGAAAATTATTTTTGTAAGGTATGTCAAGGGCTATTGTCAGAGTTTTCTTTATTTCTCCTAAATCTATAACTGCAAAGAAAGACAGGTTTTAATGACTTATTTAGGATCTCTTAAATGAATATATATTCAATGAGAATAAATGTTGGCAAGGATGTGAAGAATATGGAACCCTTATACATTGTTGATGGCAATGTAAATTGATACAGCCATTATAGAAAACAGCAGCAGTATGGTGGTTTCTCAAAAAATTAAAAATAGAACTATCATATATTCCAGCAATCCTACTCCATATATCTGAAGATAATAAAATCACTATCTCAGAGATATTTGCACTCCTGTGTTCATTGTACTATTATTCATAGTAGTCAAGATATGGAAACAAACTAAATGTCCTTCGATGGATGAATGGATAAAGAAAATGTGATACAAACATATACATATACACATACACATATACACACTGAATATGATTCAGGTATAAAAGAAGGAAATCTTGCCATTTGTGACAACATGGATAAATCTGGAGGACAATATGCTAAGTGAATTAAATTAGACATAGAAAGATAAATGCTGCATGGTTTCATTTAAATGTAAAAAAAAAAATCTAAAAAAATCTTAAAAAAAAAATGCTGATTTCATAGAAACAGAGACTAGAATATGGTTGCCAGGCATTGGGGGGGGAGGGGAAATGGGGAGATATGGGTCAAAACATATAAACTTTCAATTATAAGAATAAGTTCTGAGGCTCTATTGTATAGCATGGTTCTAATTAATATTATAGTTAATAGATAATATACTATCTATCACAATATAGGTAATATTGTATACTTGAAAGTTTTTGAGAGTAGATCTTAAGCATTCTCACCACACAAAAAATATACAGTTAACTATGTGAGATGATGGATGTGCTAATTATCTTGATCACAGTAATCATTCCATAATGTATACATAAATAAATCATCACATTTTACACTTTAAATATATACAATTATATTTGTCAATTATTCCTCAATAAAACCGGGGGATTCTATAATTCATTAAAAATGTGATGTTTGCTTTCAAGACTGTTTCTTGAAAAATCTAGACAAGTTTAAAAAGCATTTTATAGTCTCCATATTACATTAATTATTTATTCTTAACATAACTGTAGTGATAAAGTCAATGCAAGGAATATGAGAGACAAAAGTAAGTAGGTCTACTGAAAGCATAATATGCCACAGCTTTCAGTTTAGCACAATTTAAATTAAAAATTTATGGTGCCAATAATTTAATAAGATTATCTGGGCAAATTAACTCAGGTCAAAGTAAAATGTCTTTAACGATCTATGAGGAAGAGAATTTCTCTGCAAGTGTGAATAGGTCCTTAAGTCTAAACCAAATAATCTAAACTATCAAATCTAAGTTCTAGGAATGTTGAACCTAGAAATTA
Source organism: Hipposideros armiger (assembly GCF_001890085.2). Lineage (NCBI taxonomy): Eukaryota > Metazoa > Chordata > Mammalia > Chiroptera > Hipposideridae > Hipposideros > Hipposideros armiger. Next base: position 718,350 of record NW_017731987.1, read on the forward strand.
GTACTGTTCTTCCAAATTGTGAGAATAAAAATATGTTAAGGGAAGACAAGTTCTTGTGAGTCTCTGAGTTAGAACAATAGAATAGAACAGCCATGTGCTTGCTTCGGCAGCACACATCCTAAAATAGAAGAGTCTGGGTCACAGATATATGATCTTTGGGTATGACTTTTCCCAGCAGAAAAAAATTATAAAGCAGCTAATAAAAAGCAAAGCCTCAAACGCAAGGTTATATTGTTAATAAAACATTAATAAATTATTATATCTTGGCTATAAAACTAATAAGTGCTTGCTGGACTCACTACTTCCTCCCACAAACAAAGAACTTTGCCTTGAACAGGTAACCACTAATTTTTTTATTTTTTATTGTTAGTTTCAGGTGTACAGAACAATGCAATAGTTACCCTTTTCACCCTCACAAAGTAAACCACTAATTTTTTTTTTTTTAAGATTTTTATTGGGGAGTTGGGGGAGGGGAACAGCATTGGGTCATCAGGGAAAGGGAACAGACAAGCTGCTGTCCTTTTGTTCGTCAGTCTAGTTATGGAGGATGTCGGTTCACTGGTCCATGTTGGTATTATCATTGTGCTCTTCCCGGGAGAGGCAGTTGCTTGCAGGCCATTGGACGGCTGCTCACAGTGGCTCACAGCAGATCACGAAAGCTCACGCCCACTGCCGGCCAGCCCACTGCAGCCTACGCCATCACGGCAAACTCACAGCAGCCCAGCTCTAGGTCGAGCTGTTGTTCAACATCTTAGCAGTAGAGGGCGCAGCATCACAGGCCCTCATATGGGATCCAAACCAGGGCCCTGCTGCTCAGAGCTGGCATCCCAAGCCAAGTCCTAACCAATGCACCACTTGGCCAGCCCATAACCACTATAATTTTTAACATTAAAAAATATTAGACAATTATTATAAAATTGTATCTCCCAATTTAATAAAGAGAAACTTCATTTTTAATATAGAAGGAAAAATTATACAGCATGTTACAAAGGAAACTAGATTTCTACTTTTAAAATCTTGACATGAAAACATCCTATCTACTCAATATTCTAAAATTGTAGGTAGAAAAACAAAACTATGGAGAGGACTACTTTTAAAATAATTTTATTAAACAAAGGGTCTATGAATTTAGAAAAAATAATTGTCCAATTCTAGTCTAAAAATGGATTAAAAACAGTAGATGTGAAGGTGACATAAATTTACAGTAAGAAAACACTTTTTACCCTTAAGAGCTGTAAGAAGCAACTGCTGTGTCAAATCACCATCCACCCCAAGCTGAGGCCAGGTCCTTCACCACCTTGTCATCATTTTCATTTGTTCAGCTTAAACCAATCCAAAATCACTAACTTCAAAGTTGGACTATTTCAGGCCATCAATGCAGTCCACACATCTTACTTCCTTTAAGTCTTTGTCACTGCCTTTTCCTGGACATGGACATTTGTTTTCCTCAACTAACTTATGCTTTCTTCATAATTTCTCCACAATTAATTGCCTCTGTCTTTACTGCTCTACTCTTCTAACCCAAATTCATGCCACAGGGCCTCCTGAAACCTCTGTTCCATTGCAAACACTCATCACCCCCTTCTGAAAGTGCTTCCTCTACTGGCATAAACAAAACCTCCTTTCCCACAATGCCACTGCCTGTAGAACAGGGTGTTTCTTCTCCACCCATCAGCCACCTCAGCGCCTGGAGAGAGCATTGCTCCTCTCCTAGCCATTCAGTTTTCTTCCACTATGTAGCAACTCATTGTTCTTTGAGCCTCTTTCCTCCGCTTGGCTGCTATCATCTGCTGACCTCTGAGTAACTCCTCCAATTCTTTGGGGATTTAGTTTACCTCATGGTGTTGTCTCCACCCTAATACTTTTATCATACTGGATTATTTCAACATCTAGACAGATGATCTATCCCACACGGCAGCATTATAATTGCTGAATCTTCTTAGCTTCAGCAGCCTTCAACCTGCTCTCTGTTTCAGTCATCCCCTCTCAAAACACATCCTTGTCACCACAGGCAATTGTTCTATGTTTGGTTTCTTTCAATCAAACAACTCTCCTTCAACCTCTATTTCATTTTCTTTCAGTTTCTCATACGCTTCCCCGACAACATCCCTTCTACCACTGAGAAGGACAAAGGCCCTTCCTACCTTTCCATTCTCTGCTAGCCACCAGCCCATGGTCTGTTACCCAAACAGCCAGTATCTCCAAGTCTCTAATATCCAAATTATCACACTGAAACTAACCAGGCAAAACTCTAACCTTGAAGAATACTACAAAACCATCTTGTCTGTTCCTACACTTTGATGACCAGGCCCTGCTGGAAAACAAGCATTTGACTATACGGCTTGGATCTCCCATAAATTCTCATCTCCAATCCCAACTAAGCCCCTAGCACTGCTTGGCATTCGTGCTATGGCACCCCTTAGTTATTCATTTAACCTTAATATAGCTCACTCATACTTCTTCCAAGTCTAGATGGAATGCTAATCAAGGGCTATTTTACCATAACTGATATTGTCAAGAATACAGTTGATATGCCAGTTTTACCAGGCTATCAGGGGAACAGAGATAGAAAGCTAACCAAACATCCACTTCTCATACATAAAATAGAAAGCTTGTTTTAACCCTTTAGCCATACGACAGTTGCATCTTTTATTGACATAGTTCTTCTTTTATGTCTGTTTTCCATACTAATAAGTAATTTATTTGAAAAAAAATGGAATCTTATCTGTATGTATAGCTCTACTTTATGTAGACAGTCAATAACTACTTCAGTCTGAACACATTTAGAAAGCAGTGAAAAAACTTTCCTAAACTCTGTAGGAGCCTAAAATATAGTCATGATTGAAAGTATAGTTTAATTTTGAAAATCAGAAAACACTGGTATCAAGAAAATATGAAATTACGATCTGAATACCATGTTCCAATTAACAAAGCAATTAAGTATGAGATATAGTTTAGTAATATTTTTTCAAATATGTTTTAATATATTGAAAGTTTTAGTAGTTTAACTGGGATAATTTAGTTTAAAAATGCATTAAGTATCTGCAATATAATAATAATGGCTCCCAAATATTAAACATTTCTATGTTTTAATGCCTGGAACCTCTGGATATTACTTTATATATGGCAAAACACAAGATTCAGTTAAGAATCTTGAGAGGAAGAACTTATCCCTGTATTTTCCAGGCAGGCCCTAAGTGCAATCCCATGGATCTTTATAAGAGAAAGGTAGATGCAGTTTAGAGACAGACACACACAGGAGAAAGCAATGTAAAGACAGTAGCAAAGGTTGAGTGATGTGGCTCCAAGCCAAGGAATGCCAAGGATTGCTGGCAGGCACTGGGAGCTAGAAGAGGCAGGGCACAGACTCCCCCGCCCCGAGTTTCTGGAGGGAGTTTGGCTCCACCCACACCTCTATTTCCAGAAACTGAAACCATGAAAGAATACATTTCTATTGTTTTAAGCCACCCAGTTTTGGCAATTTGTTACAGCAGCCACAGGAAACAAATATATTACTGTGTACCAGGCACTATATAAGTCTCTAAAGACATAAAGATTTAAAAAAAAAAAAAAGGTAGGGGCATATTTCTTGACCAGTGAGGAAGGTTAACAAAAAAATTAAAAATTCACCATACTCTATGATGTCTAAACTGGAAACATGAATGGGCGTTATGGAGACAGAGAAGAGACTTAGTAAATTGATGCGGAGTTGTGGCCACATGGAAAGGCAATTAGGCATCAAGAATTAAAAGAGCAAGAGAATGGTGAACAAATTAAAGTGGATCATAGGTTGTAGGGGAATTGAAGGGACATGAAATGGTAACGATAGACTGTAAAGCAATGCATTATTCTTTAGACAATGAGAAGTTCATTGAAGGTTTTCAGCAAGAAACCAACATGACCTCATTTTTGCTTTAAAAAGACAACTCTGAAACATTTATGTGGAAAATTCACTTAAGTGGAATGACTCCTTCCCCTGATGATTCCCCAAAAAATGAAGTGTTACCTAACTAAATTGGTTCCAATAACAGGCAATGAATTTTCATTTGTTTTGGCAACATAGCTGCAAGCTAGTAGGCTTAAATTCAACTACTAGACAGGTCTTTAACATTTCTTTACTCAGCCAAAAATAGAAGTTTCAGTACCTTTCATTCCTAAAAGAGTAGGCCGATTCAAGTAGAGAGCCTTAATTTATTACATAGATTATTTAAAAGTATCCAAATGGATTTTTTAAGGCAAGAATCTGAGAAGAGTAGCCTACTAGAAAAAAAAATTTTATATCCGTATTTTCCCCCCTTTTAGTACTGAATAATGTTCTCCAATGGCTATTGAGTGGAGAATAAATTCATTATGGCCTCATGGGTAAGAAATTATTACCTTAATTGAGTCCATGACTTATTCCTCCAGAAAAAAAAAATCCCTAAAAAGAAAGCTGTTAAGGACTTCTTAAGGGATAATAAATGCTGGTCTTAAAAAAATACAGGAAGTAATATAAACAAGCTGCTTCTGTTAAGCAGTGGCTAAGTTGTACCAACAATGATCTTGCAGTTCATACTGTGGAAGTAAAGAAAAGAAAAACTACTTCCTAAAGTGGCCACAAGTGAATGAACAGAAGTTAGAGATAAAAATCTACACTTTGTGGGTTTAACAAATAATGCAGAAATGCCAGACCAAATACACATTTTGAAACTGTTCATCCAACTTAGAAGTATTTGTTACTTAATGAGCCCACTTTTTAGGACTTCAGTGCCCAAGCCAACCATTGACCGTTGACCAAGAATTACAAAAACAATAGTCTTGAATTTTCAGCATTAGCACCAATCCACAAAACTATGAGACCATGACCCAAGTCATATTTCAAAGAAAAACATTATTATCTTCAGTGATCAAATCAAACCATAGATCTGTATTTCACTTTTATCCTTGATCAATATAGCCCAAAGTAAAGCAAGGGACCAGTAAATATGTGAGAGTATGAAAAATAAACACAGCCAAACAAGCCTTTTATTTTTGCCTGAATATGCTGAATTTACCAGTTAATTGCTAACTCTGCATTTCATGTTTTGCTTTGCTGACCCTAATAAGTATTATCTTTTTTTATTATATAATAGACCCTGATTGTACATATGGGAAATTCAATGAATGGAGGAGACAAAAATAATTGTTAAATAATTCATTGCTATATTTTGTACTAGTGATAAATCTACTTGTAAAATTTGTGACTCTGAATAAATGTGTAACTGGAAAAAAAAAACACGGGTATTTGAAAAACAAATATTTACTGCCCTACTCTACCACACACTATAAACTTGGCAAGAAACAGAAAAAAAACTAAGCAGTCCTTGCTTTCCTGGTCAGTAAATCTAACTTTACTGCTGAATCAAAATTTTACAGCCAAAAGGAAATATTTGTGATACAATAGTAATTCTTTAAAAAAATATAATGGTGTAGGTGTTGATAGATGTGCATGGCAAAGAGGTTGTTGGACTCGAAATCAATGTGACAGAATTGATGTTTCCCAAGAAAAGCCCACACACCACAAGGGCCTATTTCATTCTAATCTTGATCATATTTCACCTTAATTTACATAACTGTGCTATTTTCTCTGAACTTCAATTGTTTTTTATGATGTTTATTATGTACAAAGCATGGTGAGCGATCTCAAACAGGCATATTGAGGGTAGAGATGGTATTATGTAGCGGCAGTGGTGGGGATCTTTGGGAACCCTATGCAGTTTCCCATTGGTAACAGTGCATGAGTGTGTGTGTTTGTGTGTCTGTGTGTCTGTGTGTGTCTGTGTGTATGAAGGACAGGAGGGCTTGAATGATTCCTTAACAGTTTTAAAAATATTTTCAAGCTAACAAACAAATGTGTATGAGTGTGTGTGTGTGTGTGTGTGTGTGTGTGTGTGTGCGCGCGCCCGCGCGCGCACATGTAAAGTTTTCAATTCTCTTTTGTCCTGAGATCTAAGGGGTTTATACATTTAGAATAATCTTACAAGATTATCAAATCCACACTTAGATATAAGATTTTCCACAGCTCTATTTTATACTCCCAGAGTCATAGAAATGATGCTTCTGAGGTAAGAATCTGAAGCAATACTAGACTAAAGAATCCCAAAAGAAGAGCATCCAATTCAACATTGGTTGAATCAGCAAAAGATTTCATTGGTTGGATTAGCAAAAGATTTACAAAAGAAATAAATTTTAAACTATGTTTTCAAGCTTAAAGAGATGTTTTCCAGGAAAACAAAAGTGAAAGAATATTCTAGACAGAAAAAAATATACACGCTCCAAGGTACAGAATCATGGAATAGCTTGGAAAGTTCAGGGAATATGAAATAGTTCTACAGTGCAGTAGGAGTCTAGAGGTCTGGGAGAAGATGAAGTATAAATTGAGTTTCTTACCCCCACACTCACCAAAAGCTTAATCCTGGATTCTCATCTCTGCTCCTACATACATTCCAATCACATTCCCCAAATCTTTATCCCCAAGTACTCTCCTCTCACTTTTGCTGATGCTGTGCCTCCAGGCAGCGTGTTGTATTAAAGTATGAGTTTGGAACTGGACAGAATTGGATTTGAATCACTGCTTATTAAATTAGTAGCTGTGTGGCCTTAAAAATGTTCCTGAATATCTGGGTCTGAGTTTCTTCCCATGTAAAATAGGAAAGACAATGCCTTTCTCATAATGTTGTTCTGAAAACTAAAAGAACGGATGCCTCATGAGAAGATATAGCATATATTTATTACTTTCAGAAAAATGTTAGCTCTCCCCCTTCCAGTACTATGAGCAAACTCTAGAAAAAGTCATGCCTTTCAAAGGGAGATCATCCTGGTGTGAATTTCAGCTTCTTCTCAAACTAGTGGCTATATGGTCTTGGGCTTAACTCTCTAATCCTCTGTTTTCTTATTAATAAAATAGAGATAATAAATCAAATTTCATAAAGTTGTGTAGATTCAGTAAAATGCAACTATTCCATTTTCTGGCAGTTGTAGGTTCTCCTCCCCTGAATGTTCTCTTAACACCCATGAGAATATGCTGACAATTGCTCTTAACCTCTCCATCCAAGCCTGAGCAACCTCTTCATTACTGGTAATTGTATCACCATCTTCAACTCACACTCAACACCCTTCATTTCTGGGCACTCACTAGCTATTTCTGACTTCTTTCCTCTACCTAAGGGCTTATTAACACTGAGTGTTTTTCCTAATATTCAAATAATAAATATAAAGTGAACTGGGGAGATTTACTTCATAGCTGTTCCTGGCATGCATAGAAGACAAAATTAATGTATATTATATTAACAGTAAGTAGAATGGGGAATTCAGTCTAATGAACATTTATTATTAAAGCTATAATATGGATCAGCTATTTGAAAGATTCTCAAAATCCTACTCTCAAAGTTACAGTCTAGTGGGAGAAAAGGAGAGATTCCATGTACCAAGTGCAATACATATTACATAGTTTATTTCATCTTTATAACAACCTTGGAAATCAAATACTGTCAGTATCCCCATTTTTATACAAACCCTACTGAGCCTCACAGTGATTAATAGCTTGTCCAATGACACCAAAACATAGAGGTGGCCTTATCCTCAAATGACTTTTGAGTGTACTTTAGAAAATCACTTTTTATTTCATCAGTCTACAACTCTTTCCTATGTAATAGCATTATACTTTTACATATTCTATACTGATCAGCCTTCAGCTTAAAGAATTTTTCATACTTCATTAAGGAAAATATCCCATTATCTTCTGTATTTCATGATTTAGCAACATGGCACAGAAAGTCAAGCTAATTTATAGTGCATAATCATGTGTCTAGCTCCTGAAGCCAATATAAGAATATGTTCAATATACCTATCTTGTAATGATTAGAATAGCCTATGAAGCAAACCTTCAACCCCATAAAATGGACTCAGAGCTTTTCCATCCTTGAGTTCATCACATCATTAATCTGTCTGGATTTTGGTAAACAGTGAGAATTCCAAGACTTTAATAGGTCAACAAACTCTGGGAATTTTGAAGCAATATTTAAATAAAATACTTTACACAAGAAACAAGCTTTAATCTTACATCTGAGCAACAACACAAAGCAAATCTATGAATTAACAGCAGTCTTAGGACAGCATAATCATTACTGCAAAACATAGTGCTGTTATTGGCCATTAAAGTTTAAATAGATTTACATGACATGATTATATTAGAAATTTTGATAAGGAGCAGTTTATAGTATTGTTTTTAGATGGAATAAACTTGAAAACATGGTATCAATTGAGAAACCACTAGTCATAAATCTATTTCTGAGCAGTGAGTAATTAAGAGAAACATAAAATAAGAAAAATTATCCTCTTCCATCTTGCTTTTTTTCTATAAAAAATCCAAATATGGTTTCAATCATTGGGAAGATTTTGTGAACTCTACCTTTGCAAGCCTGATTAGAATTTTTTTAATCCCACAAAACAACAACAAAAGTAAAATCTGTTGAATAATTTTTTTCTCCAAATTATTTTTCCAAATTCTCTGCCAAAGCAAACACATGGTACGTGTTAGTCAGCTGGGTCTGCCTCAATTCGTCAGTTGTATGAACTGCACTGATTTTCTTGCCAAACCTATTACACTAAATCCCACTGTTTTTAAAACCTAACTCCAAACATCCTTTTAAGCTTGCAGAACATTCTAAATGTAGTTTAAATGTACACTATTTTTAAATTACATTTTTTAAAAGAAAACTTTGGGACTATTCCTCTTGGACAGATCCCAAATTTGTAAGTTCTTTCAATACCTGCTAACAGAAAGGTAAAATATAGACTTTGTATTTTTGGCATGAAGTATAGAGAAAAGGAAAACCTTTTTTTATTTCTATTAAGATTTTATTTAAATATTTCCAAAAGCAATATAAGCTGTTAGAATAGTTTGACAAGAAATGTTATCAGATGTTTGGAATCCAAAATTTTAATGCAACAAATATGCATTATATTTTTTCTCCCACAGATTCATGTCACTGAAAAAGTCACTTATTCTATCATAAAACAGAATTATTCATTCACCCTATGATGATTTTAACCCTCATATAAAGAATATTATATTTATTGCTGTCCTTTGTCTTCAAAGATAAAGTTGATAGTGAAATTACCATCTCCTTGTTTCTGAAGAAAAAAGACCTAAAGGAGAACAATAGCTCTTTCCTTAAATAAGCATAAATTTTTATTATAGCAATAAAAAAGCAGCTATTTAACAGCCATGATGTGAATCAGCTATAATTTTCAAAATGGTTTTATTCTCAGTTTATGCTCCATTCTAGCCCTTAATTTTAAATTGAATAAGTATCTCTAGGATACCTGAGATTTATTTGCCTAATTTGAATGTTGTATAATTTAATGTATCCTTATATATCAACATCTCACTGTAAGCCAATGACTGAGAACTTCAGAAGAACACATCCATAAGCCATGACCACTGCATCCCTCACATGCTTGGATCTGTGCCCCCTATTCTGTCTTCCATTTGGTTAAACTGGATGAACTCTCTGTTCATTCTTCACTCTCAGCAAAGCCCAGCCTTTCTACTTGCATCCTAATCTCATCTATGTTCCCCCAACATAAAACAACGCTTAGTCAATTCTCACTTCTCTGTTCCTACAACATCAATTTTTCTACCTCTTCTGAATTGCTCCATCAACATATAGAAACGTTATTCTCCCATCTAAATACACACACACACACACACACACACACACGCATATACACCTTCTCATCTTCTCACTTCGCATTTACTCCTCTCTAGTAAATACCCCAACACTCCACATACCTCTTTCCTTTTCTCCTAAAGGAAAACTCTTCAAAAGATTGTTTCTCTGCAAATATCTCTCTTAAATCCACTTTACTAAAAAGATAGTCAATAATATTGTAATAACTATGTATGCTGTCAGATGGGAACTAGACTCATCAAGGTGATCACTTTGTTAGATATATAAGCGTCTAATCACTATATTGTATTCCTGAAAATAATAATATTGTATGTCAACTGTAATGGAAAAATAAATACTAAAAATATGTATCATTAAAAAAAAAGATTTTTCTCCCAGCCATATCGCTGAAACTGTTCTTGTTGAGGTTACTGATGATCTTCATGCTGGTAAAACCAATGGTCACTTTTCAGTTCTGACATTACTTGATCCCTCAGCAGCTTTGACACTATTGGTCACGCCCTCTACCAGTAAGCATTTTCCTTGCTTCCAGGTTACGGCAGTCCCAGTTATCCTCCTTCTTTATTGCCCATATTTTTCATTCTTATTTGATGTTTCCTCTTCATCTCTCCAACAACCTCTGAAATTTGAAATACCCAAAGGCTCAATCCTTATGTATCTTTTATGTCCTCACTAACTCCCTTCCATCCAGGCTCTGCTATTAACAGATATCTCCCAATATAGCCTGAACTTCTCCCCTAAACCCCAGGCCAAATTACACACATATTTCTACTTAGATATCTAATAGACACTTCAACTTATGTCCCAAACTGCACTTCTCATCTTTATCCTCCTTCCAGACCTTCTCTTTCCATGTTAATTAAGGGCAACTCCATACTTGCAGTTGTTCAGGGAAAACCCTTTACAACGTTTTCTCAAACAACTCCCATTGAATCCACAGCAAATATCATTAACTAAACCTTCCAAATATACCTAGAACCCAACCGCTTCCCACTATTCCCTCCATTAATTGCTATAATATTTCAAGGCCCCTGAACTGTTGTCAATAGTCTTGTCAGTGGTTTCCCTGCTTCTACCCCTTCTCCCTTTAGGTTCTTCTCAACCATGATAACATATACGTCAGATGATGGCACTGTTCTCAAAGTCCACCAGTTACCCCTAATCTTTCCCAGAGAAAAGTCCAAGTAATCGCAATGGCTACAAGGTCCTATGAAGTCTGGCTCCCTCTGCATGCCTTTGTGATCTTATCTTCTACAATTACACTGTTTACTCTGCTGTAGTCACATTGGCCTCCTTAATGTGCCTTGAATTTGCAAGCCATTCTCCCACTTCAGCACCTTCATAATTGTTATTTCCTGTCCTGGAACCATCATCTCCTAAGTAATCTCATGGCAAATTTCCTCCAGCTCCTTCAGGTTTTAACTACTATATTACCTTTTCAGAGTATTCTTCTCTGAGCATCCTATTTATAATTGCAATCATCCCCCTGGACACCCTCTATCTCCTTCCACTGGCTTATTTCTTTTTAGCATCATTATAATTTAACATAGTACATAATTTACTTATTTGGTTAGTTTTGTTTCAGTCTCCCACCCTGCATCTTACAAGTTGTGAGAGGGCAGGGCTTTTATGTTTCATTCACTCCTAAAGCCTTGGTGGCTAGACAGATGCTTCAAACACTGTTGGCACTCTATAAATATTTGTGAAATAATCATATAAGTAAGACATGGAGTTCATGGTGGTTAAGAGCACAGGTTTCAGAGTCAGGGAGATCTGGATGAGTCCTTGCTCTGCATCTTACTAAGCATTTACCTTAGACAAGTAATTTTTCTGAGCCCCAATTTTCTCATTACAAAATGGATATAATGGTACTTAGCATACAAAATTGTTTTTATAAACTTGAAAGGAAATAATAAAATGTAAGCAAAATTAATACAGAAAAATGTCACTTTTGCAGTGATTCATATCTACCATCAATAAAGAATAAGCAGTGTTCAAATATATGATAAATTATAACTGTTTTAATTGACCTCACTTATTTTAATTTTAACTTAACTCAAAAATTATTTTTCACAAAATAGTTCCATTTGATACTAATTAAAAGATGATTAAGAAAAATTACAGAACATTTTCCACACCAGTTTTTAATTATAAAATATAATTATCTAAATAAAATAGTTTTTAGATATATTTTCCATGAAGATTTCCATGCTCAATTTTACAATGTAATTATAGTATTCAAAGGCACTTTAAAATAGTAACATAAATTTAGATGTTAATTATTTTGGTGTGTTTCAAACTTACAATGAGATTTATTTTAAAGATGGCCTTCATTTTACCTGACGGTGTTAGACATTTTATCTTACAGCAGAAATTTCTCCCATTATTCTTCTTATCCAGAAGATTTCTCACACATCTACCTCCATTTCCAAGGTAAAGAGATTGCACTTGACAAAACCCAATATTGGCTCAATTCACAGAGAAATGGATATATATTTTCCATAGAATTCTCTGTCCCCTCTCGGTATCCACAACGACTATCATAGACCCAAACTTCAGGCTCTAAGAAAATCAAAAATAACTCTTCCACCAAAATATTGAGGTTCCTTTACCTAGTTTACTCCTCTTAGAGAATAGAAAAAGTAAGTACAGATATACCAAGTGTTTTGAGTTCAAACAGCTAGTCCATTACAAAGTTGAACCTGAAATCCATTTTGCCAAATGGCTGACCCATTTTGTTTGTTTGGTTTTCTTTGTTTGTTTGTTTTTACTTTACTATACAACTTCAATTATTTTCTCTGTTTTACTCTCAAGCCAAACACCTTAACTATGGTGTTTCCCATGTGTGTGTGTGTGTGTGTGTGTGTGTGTGTGTGTGTGTGTGCATTTCTAACAAACATTTTATCATTGTTAAATATTGTCATTGGAACATTCTGTTTGCCACTGAACATTGTTTTTTGGCTATCTATCTTAGAGTTTTAATTTATTGTTATGAAAGAAGTCCTTCAGCTATTAACTGTTTTTACTTACTTTTTAAATCATAATGTAAACATAAGTTGGGTGTCCAACAACTGGTTGTTTGAATTTTTTTAATAACTCTTATTTTTACATGGAGTATCTTATATTTGCCAGTCAATATGCTAAGAACAAGAATACATGCTCTGTACCAGATCCTAGCAACAGAATATCAACTTGAGTGATGGTCTAATTCCTAAGCTCTTTCCATTTGCTTCAATAACACTTTACTTGTTTATGCACCAGGAAGAGAACTGTTATGCTTTCTACATTAAGTAGAATTTTAAAATGCAATGAAATGTATTCATTTCTTCTTTCCTTTTGTGCCTCAAAATATTGCTCATCTCTAAATAAGCTTATTCAAGGATTTTTGGTTCAGACGATATTGGATGGTCTCATTAATTTGAAAGAGATGTTTTGTTTTGTTTTGTTTTTAAAATACTATTGTAACTTTTAATCCTATAGTATATATCATTTGTGATTAATTTTGACTCCTAAAAAAACAGTTTGTTCACAAGTAATGCTGCCAGTTATATAAATTGTTAACTAGATATCACAGGAGCTGTGCATCCAGCAATAGCACCTTTGTGGAAAAAAGAGTGATATTCCATCTCTTGCTGCACAAACACTGGTGCAGTAACTACACTAATGTTGGCCGATGTAGGTCTCCATTTCAAATAATGTTTGTAATGCAAAAATGATTAGGTAGACATTATAAATAACTATCTCTTTCTGATCCTTTATTATAATATGCAACCAAATAATATATTATTACATGTTGATATTGTAGGATAATCCCCTGATAGCAGCATCAAAGTGTTTTAAAATCCTCATATTTAAAACATTAATGGAAACTACTATACCTTACTCTAATAATAACTCAGAAATATAAATTTTACTCAGTGAGGAAGACCTTTCAATGGGCAAGCAGCTGTTAACTTGAAATGGAATCTGATATTTAACAAATTAGTACAGATCTACCTTGGCAACACTGGAACTGATGAAAGCATGAGTATTCACAGGAGAATCTTAAGAACGGAAAATACTGTCTTAAGATCTTACATTTCTGAAATCTACCCCTTCTTGCCTAGATCAGAAATGTTCTACACCATTTCAAGCCAAATATAGAAAATTCTGGGTTGTTCAAAATTTACCAAGAGTCATGAATTGATTTTGTCTTCACTTCTATCTTACCAACTGTGTAAAATAACTTTCTTCATCATATTTTAAGAACCTTATAGTTTCTTTGATGATAATTCAATAGCATTCCTATTGTTAAAATACTATGATTCAATTTAAATATGTTATATACAAAGCTTAAGATTTCATCATTTAATGAAAATTGTGTTGTCTACATACTACTATGTCAGGAGCCAGCTCAACAACTGGGGCACCTGGGTGATCAGGCCAGGAGCCCACCAAACGGTCCCTGAGCAGGATTGCTCGACACGAGGAATGGAGAAAGAAAAGAGATGGCACAGACACCAAAAGTGGGATTAGGAGGGACGCTCTGCCGCTGGTGGTGGAGAGTGCCACTGTTTATTGGATACACATTGGTTAAATAGAAAGCAAGTTCCTTATTTGTAGGGAAACTTCCCTAGCTAAGCACAGAGATTTTGGTAGGGAGTTTCAGGAGGGGGCTTTGGGTGTAGGCATACAGAAACCAGGAACTAGGGCTGGGGATTTCGGGTCTCCCGAAATCCCCTAAGCAATGAGTCCATAGTGAAACTGTAAACAAGCCTTACGGTGGGCTCTGCGGCTGGCTTGCTGTGGGAATGGGTACTTTTGGGAGTGTCCAAAGCTTATGTATGCAGTTACTAAGCAGACTCTCCTATTCAGCCGCTCCCTCAGACATAGGGTCCTGCATAAAGGCATGTAGCAGTTTGCCACAGCCTCAGTATCCCCAACTGTCCTCAATTGGCTCCCAACACTATTATTAGGTCTTAAAAATGGTGAATATGTGCTCATTAGATACTATAGGAATAAAACTTTTCAATAGTAAATCATGTCACTAGAATCAGTGCTACTCACGCAATGGATGAGACTAAATGGACATAGTATATTTATAGTCAGAGAGCATTTTGAAAAGATAGTAAATTCACTTAATCTTATGAATCAGGCTATTTCCAGAAAGATTTTGGTATACACATGAGTTATTTACATATATTGCACTTTTATGTTTTGAGGGTTGATTTACAAAACTGCACAAAATGGAAAAAAAATATGTTATCTCACAGAATATTTTTAGGTTACATAAAATTACTTGTTTATTACAGAATAAAATTCAAATAAGACACACACACACACACACACATAAACAGAATAAAATTAAAATTTCCCACATCTCAAAGTACCACCTATTTTTATGGAAGTTAGTTATTCAACAAATATGAGTATATTTAGGTTTATGTCATATTCTATAGATGTTAGATTCCAGGGATCCTAAAAGGATGATACATCACTTAGGCAAGAGACAGACATCTAAATGAATAAATTACATGTCTGTAAAAGGCTATAAAGGAAGACCAAACATTTCTATGACAACAAATAACCAGCATCTAATTACCTGGGGAATTAGGAGATGTTTGTAGAAGATGTTAATACCGGGGGTGCCAAAAAAATGTATACACATGGCTTGTATTCATCTTTTGTTATTGGTATATATTGAGTACTACCATTTTAATAGTTTTTTTCTTTTTAATATGTGTATACATTTTTTTGGCACCCTCTGTATAAAATAGAAGCTGAGTCTTAGGCATGAGTAAAGGTTTGTCAAACAATTAATACAGAATCCAACTGACACAGGACATTTGGGCTTTGCCTGCTATAATATATGGTGTAATCTGGCATTTCACATAGGAGAGATATATTAGATTGAGATTTTAGAGTGAAAAAATTTTTTTGAAATAGAATGGAGGATTTAAGGGAGTAGAAGTTGAAAGGCCAATAATTAGATGGCTTTTGTAAAAGAAGTTAGAATAAGTTTATTGAAAATTTATATGACCTAAATTAAGGCAAGTCCATTTAGAATGTAGAGAAGCAGACATATACAGTAGAAACTTGAAGATACATTTTGACAGCATCTGATATGTGAGAAATACACATAATCAAATGCTGAAGATCATTCTGATTTATGGTGTGCACAAAAGGAGACACAGAGAAGACTTAAGAGTAATGTCCAGGGCCGGCTGAGTGGCACGTTGGTTAAGAGCTGGCTTGGGACACCAGAGGGCCCTGGTTCAGATCCCACATATGAGGGCCAGTGACACTGCCCTCTACAGCTAAGATGCTGAACAACAGCTCAACCTGGAGCTGGGTTGTCAGGAGTCACTGGCCACAGCGTAGGCTGTAGCCCCCCTGCTGCAGTGAGTTGCCATGGGCTACAGTGTGTAGCCAGCAGCCAGCATGAGTGGCCAGCCCTGCAGTGAATGGCCGTCTAGAAGCTGGCGACTGATCTGCCTCGCCCGGGAAGAGCGCAATGACGGTGCCAACTTGGGCCAGTGGAGCAACGTCCTCCACAATTAGACTGAAAAACAGAAGGACAGTAACTTGTCTGTTCCCCTTCCCCTAATTCCTCAGCACTGTTCCCATCCCCCAATTCCCCAATAAAAATCTAAAAAAAAAGAGTAATGTCCAGACTACATGAAAAGGAGAGAGTAATATCATACACACTGAAAAAGAAGAACATCTAAAAAAGCTCTACATGGTCTGTTGAATGTCAAACGCCATAGATGGGTCACATGGAATGATGCCTGAAAATGCATCCCTTAGGCCCAGCAATAGGGAGGTCAGGGTGGACCAGAGTGAAAGCAGTTTTAGTAGAGAAGTGGGAATATATTATATTGGGTTGAAAAATATAAAATGGTTCAAAAAGTAGAATCAGGAAATGAAATGAGACTATAATTCATAAAGTTAAGCAATGAAAGAGTAACAGAGCAGGTTGAAGGAAAGTTTTCTAAGGGCTGTGAGTGCTTATGTGTAAGTCGGATAGCAAGATGGAGCCAGTGGAAAAGTGACTAAAGACTCAGGACAGAGGAAAGAATGTGTGAACTGAGACCTTAAGGCAGGAAAGGATAATAATTCACAGTAGTAATAATGGCTAACAGAAGTTCATACCATGTACCAGGCAGTGTCCTTCGTGTTTTTAATGCTCTAATTAATGTAACCTGTTTCAGAACCACATAAGGCACATGTCTGCGTTGTATCCATTTTAGAGATGAAGAAACTGAAGCACAGCACAGAGGTTAAACAACTGGCCCAAGTTGTACAGGAAAAATTGGAACACAGGCAGTTGGGAATCAAACACTGTTCTCCTAACCACTGTGCTCTATTGCCGCAGTGGTCTCTGGTAAGAACATAAAATGCAGATTCTTCTAAAATAGGAGAGAAGGAGCTGATGGGTAACATCATAGATACGTACAGGTATAGTTGTGGAGGAGAGACAAGTACTCACTTGATAACTTTGATTTTCTCTCTAAAGCAGAAAGTAATATCATCTGTTGATGACTAGGTTTTGGCTAGGGTAGAGAGTTTAAGGACCACAGGAAATTCTTAGAGACACAAAACCAGGCAGCTTAAAAATAATTGTGACCATTAATTATCAATCTTTTCACCAAATCATCTTCCCTACATTATCTTAGACCCTTACAGAACACTCTACAAGATACGATTATTTCCATTTTGTATGGATGGAAACTGAGTATCAAAGAAGTCAATAAGTTGCTCGAGATCACCTAGATAATAAGTGCTGAGGTTGGGATATGGATGGAGGTCTATCACCAAGACCCATGCTTTTCCACTGCACTGCCCTGCCTTGGAAAAGAATGAAAAAACAGGACCACAAATGGCAAGTAGAAGGAATACAGAGAAGTTTCGAGGGCACACCTTAGAACAAAAATCAAAATTGCTGTATACCATCAATATGCATAGGTAAGCAATGTTCCACACCAACCCATGCCAATTTTTGAACTGAATTAGAAACAGATAATGATTGCTGTCAACTGTGGTAAGGAACTAACTGGTTAGGTGAGACTGGTGGAAGTACAAGATACAGAGGGAAAAGGCAGAGCCAATAAGGAGCTGTTAAACTAAGAGCGAGGGGCTAGGTTGTGGCCATGAGGACACATGCCAGGTTAAGAAGAAGAAACATGAGAGAAATGATCACAGGCATGAAAGAGTGAGTGGGATCTCTGATTTTAAGATTTTTGCAGCTAGAGGAATTCAATGAGGTTTGACTGGAAAGCAGAGTTTCTTAAACACTTAAGCAACTGTTTAATAATTTTCAGGCTTTTGCACGTATCTAGAGACAGTCTTTTTGCTTACCTTAATTAATTCTAGTGTCACCCTTAGGACTTCATAAAAGATCATTTCAGTTTTCAGAAGCTAAAAGCTTTATAGAATGAATGTTTGTTACCTTGAGTATTGATGTTTCAAACTATGATTTTTTTTAATTCTGATTTTTTGATGTTTCAAAGGTTTACTAAGGGTGAACAGTTTTTCATCTGCTTTTGAAAATCTATCAAATATACCGGCTTTTATGCCAGTATTTTACATCCCATTCTATGGCTACAAAGTCCAAAGTGAAGGAAGCACAATCACCCTGTTTGACTGGATGAATTATCATTGCAGAACTTGGACAGCCTGGATCACAAACAATAATTTTCTATTGCTAGACTTGGCTGATAGAGCTTGTATCTTCTGGTAAAAACTAGTAATTCAAGATTACAAGTATCACATTACAATATAATCATTTTTAACCCCACATTCCAAGATGTTGCATCCAAACAAGCTATTTGAGATCATCATTCTACTATCAACTTCAATTTACCAACAAAATAATGCACAAAATGTATTCTAATTAACTGCAACTGGTAAGACCTGAGAAGATGCTCATCTAAATATTCTGTCCCAAACACTTAAAGTCTCTGAAGCAATAGATTTGACATTACTGCTTGATTGACCTCCTAATCAGTTTAATCTATCTTAATTTGACTCAAAAAACATCAGTACTGTCGCATAGCAGATCATCATGGGTTTAATCTAGGACAGATCACTAGCAAGACTTGCCATGTAATAGATATTTTTTAAATGATAGTCTAAACTGGTGTATCTATTCCAGCAAATGTTGTGTTGGATAAACATATGCCATTAATGATTATCGGGGGGGGGGCCGGCCGAGTGGCTCAGTTGGTTAAGAGCTCGCTCAAGAGTGTGAGCTCTGAGCAACAGCGGTTTGAGTCCCGGCCCAAGCTGAGCAGCTGTTGAGATGCCAATCCTGAGATGGCAGGATGGCTCAGCTTAAAAAAAAAAAGAAAAGTAGAGCCAGGGGTCTCATCTCTGCAGACCGAGAGAGCGAGCCCTGATACTGGCGGGCAAATAACTTTTATTTACAACTGTCACAAAGAAGTCAATTTGAATATCTATACCCAATTAATTGATTCGATTAGATTGGCAGCTGCTTCACCGAAACTCATTGTGATCAAGCACAAGTTGTGCTTTCACACATATGTATGATCCCCAGGATGGCCTCAGCATTCCGAGACCACCGGATAAGGAAGTTTTACCGAGATCGTTCCCTCCGGTTTCAGCATTCCAAGACACTTCCTTATGACTTCAAAGGATCAGTGNAAAAAAAAAAAAAAAAAAAAAAAAATTATTATCAGAAATGCCCTTCCATACAATGAGAAACAAGTTCTATATACCCTAGCTCCATGGTAAGGAGCAAACTTTCATAATGAAAACTATTTTGAGACATAGCTCTTCCCCATCTTTTTTCCTACAGCTATCATAAGCAGTAAGACTTGGTGATGGCTGAAATAGGTATCGTAGGTTTTACGTTCTGTATCCCTGAGGATACCTGATTAGCTTTTAATACTAGTTTTATAACTTTCTGCCTCACCTGGTTTTTAAACATTACAAAGAAATATGTTTCTAATATACTTTTGAAATATTAATTCTCCTCCAATCTTTAATGCCAAGTGCAATCCTTAAAACACCTGTGTAAACTCTTTCTCAAAGTGAAAGTTATATTTGTTGAACTTTTTCTATTATGCTATAATAAACTTTATATCTTGAAATAAAGATACACACCCTCCACAACAGGATAGCTACCTAAACTGATATTTTACATATGTGAGTAATGAGATGACTTTAGCTATTCAAAAAGGAATAGTCACTCATTACCACACCCCGTAGAAATCATTTCCTCCCTAAAGATAGAAAAGATGAAGCAAAACTGATCTTCAAAAGTAAAATCAGAGGTTTAAAAAACAGCAACTTGCTTTTGGGCTATATGACATGGAGAAAAATTTGAATTACTTAGAAATATTTTTTAAAAGACCTGATTCTCAAGAATTTTTTAAGCTATCATTTTCTCATACTGTTCATTTTTACATTTTCCTTTTTTCTTGTTTTTCATTCAGTTTTTACAATTTAGCACCAGAGTCAATGAACATATTTCTTCTGTGATCTAGAATTGACTTAGTATGTTATACAAATGTAAATTTTGAATTTGATATATTTTATATTGGGACAAAATCCAGAAATATATAGAGGTGTATAGGTGTAGGTGTAGGGGTGTGTGTGTGTATGTGTGTGTGTGCACATGCACACACTTTTTATCTAAAATTTAGGAAAATTATAGTTGTTATGTTTTCAAGGCAAAGTGCTTATAATAAATTTGATAAGGCATAATATCTTTTAAATTGATCACACCACAGTACTGCCTTTATGCTTTATATAAAGTAAATGGAACTACCTTTATTGTGAAACTATTTTGACAATATTAACTGTTAGGAAAATACAGAAGGAGAATTTTTTTTTTTTACTAAAACCCTTTATTTGCTATAAAAACTTGCTCTTTTATAACTTGACAAAGCAGGGTATTGGAGGAAAGGAAGATACTTCAAATGGAGTGTTTTGGCTCTGAGATAAAAGTGGGAAACATCAGAAGGAGTAGGTACAACAGAAGCTGCTATAAGTAGAGTAAAACATACCATTGATTATTCATTCAACAAGCATATGTTTTTTACTCACATCACAGTCCAAATGGGTTTTGTTAGCTGGCCTTCCCTGCTAATTTGGGATCTGGCTCTCCTTTTGTTGCTGACATCTTCCAGGGCTTCCTCATTCATATATTCTACAGCCAGTTAATGAACAATGATCAAAAGTGACAAGGATGACACAGGTTGCTCTGTGACAAGGCTTAATATCTCTCTCTCGTCTACATTCATTTGGCCAGCACCAGGCGGATGACCTGACCAAATTCTAAGGGGGATCAAAAAATCTTGCCTTCAGTGTGCCCATGAAGAAGAAATGGGGTTGTTAAATGTTATGGCTTGAATTGTGTCCCCCATAAAGAGGATATGTTAGTGTCCTACTACCCAGTACCTTAGAATGTGACCTTATTTGGGGATAAGTTCTTTACAGAAGTAATCAAGTTCAAGTGAGGTTAGTAGCATAGGCTATAATTCAGCCTGGCTGGCGTCCTTATAGAAAGGGCAAAATTTGAACACAGAGGCAGACACAGATACAGGAGAATATCACATGAAGAGACACAAGAAGGTGACGGTCATCTACAAGCCACGAAACACCTGAAGCAACCAGAAGCCAGGAGAGGTCTGAAGCAGATCCTTCCCTGGCACCTTCAGAGGAGCATGGCCCTGCTGACACTTAGACTTCAGACTTCCTGCCTTCAGAATGATGAGAACATAAACTTCTGTTGTTGAAGTGGCACTTAGTTACAGCAGCCCTAGCAAACTAATACAGTGAGCACCTTGCTGGTCTGTGCCACCCTTCCATCTCCAATAAGTAGAAGTCATATTAAAAACAAAACAAAAAAACTTTCCTAATAAAACAACCAACTAATCGTTCTGCGTAAAATATTTGTGAACCTCCTTAAAAGCATCAAAGAACTGACAAGATAAGAAAATAATAGTCCAAAGTATAAGGGAATTCATGGAGCCATGGTAACAGAGCAAGTGAACTACTTTAACTTTGAGGACATTTGAGATCTAACTAAACTTAAGCATAAATTTTGATCGTCTTCTGGGTGAGGAGAACAGAAGATGGTGCCTTAAACCTACTTAGGTTGGAGAATCTAATATAGTGCTGTCTAAATGAAGTATAATGCAACCCACATATATACTTTTAAATGTTCTAATAACCACATTTTCAAAAGTAAAAAAGTGGTGAAAATAATTTTAATAATATATTTTTAACTCAAAATTTAAAAAAAAATTCAATGTGCAATAAAAAGAAAATTTATTAATGAGATACATTATTCTTTTTTTTTTTTTTGCACTAAGAAATCAAGATCAGGTCTGTATTTTATACTGACAGCATCCATCAAGTCTGACCAGCCACATTTCAGGTTCTCAACAGCCATATGTAGCAAATAAATATAGTATTTGACAGCACAGGTATAAATAGTCAAATTAAAAGTCACAAGTAATCATACTGGATTAAAAAAAGGAAAAAAATACAAGACCTAACTGTACACACTATTCATAACAAATAAACTTCAAATAAATAGACTCAGATAGATTAAAGGTAAAAGGATTGGACTTTCACTTACACCAAGTGGAATAGCATTTACCAAAATGGATAAAATTTATGAAAGAATAGTTATCAAGACATTGGACTCAAGCAGTGAAGCCAGTGATTCCTGAGACACAGTAGAGAAATGAGGTCTACATTCTGAAACCCCAGCTAACTGTCCAAAGAAATTCCCTCTATGGTACATGAAATGTTCCACATCAATTCAAGAAAGGTCTCTAAATTGAGGAAATGGAATTGAGAATTGAGGGAAGCTTAGACAACTATTAGTAGCATGTTTTTTAGTTTCCACGTTTGTGTGTTTTTCAGCTTTCTTCTAGTAATTGATTTCTAGCTTCATACCATGTGATTAGAGAAAATGCTTGATATGATTCCAATCCTCTTAAATTTATTGAGACTTGTTTTGTAACCTAACGTGTGGTCTATCCTGGAAAATGTTACATGTGCACTTGAGAAGAATATATATTCTTCTGCTTTAGGGTAAAATATTCTAAAAATATCTGTCAAGTCCATCTGAAAGGATTATAGAGATAAATCTTTCAAGTTCACACAGGACCGGGATTAGTCTCTGCTCACATCATCTACAGTAAAATAAAATTTTAAAATCTTATAATTTACCGAGAATTAGTTAGAGTACCCAGGAAGATTTTGTCTCTGGGGTGGGGAAAAAATAGCCCTAGACTAAACACAATTCTGTTTAACAGAGCTTAAAAACAAAGTCAGAAAGGATCAAAATGGTTTCAAGTGATTAAACTGCATCCCAGAAAAAAGTTCAAGAATATTTTTAGAAATATAAAAATATACAGACCATTAGAAGAGATAAATTATAATGTCTGACATTCAATAAAAATTTAGCAGACATGCAAAGAAGTGGTACATACAACACACAGTGAGGAGAAAAATCAATGAACCAAAACCAACCCAGAAACTACCAGATAATAGCATCACTATATAGGACAATAAAAATTATAATTATATTCCATATATTTATAAAACTAAAAGAAAGATTAAGCATAATATGTACAGATATAAAAGATAAAAAAAAGGACTGAGATGAAAACTATAATGTCTAAAATGAAAAATACACTGGGTAGGATAAACAACAGATTAAAAATTGCAGAAAAAATGATTAGTGGACTTGAGGATACAGCAATACAAAATATTAAAAATGATATGCAGATATTAAAAAAAAGGCTAAAAACTAAACAGCACCAATGACCTGCGAAATAATTTTTAATGTCTTAATATATATGTAATTGAAGTCTTTGAAGGAGAGTAGATGGGAGTGAACAGAAAAAAAATATTTAAAGAAATAAAGGAAGAAAATTTAAAATTGGTGAAAACATGAACCTACACATTCAAAAAATGACAACAAAACCCAAGCAGAAGAAATGTAGGAAATTACACTAAATCAGATTATCATCAAATTGCATACAATAAATGATTAAGAGAAAAAATTTTAAAAACAGCCAGAGGGAAAAAAAATACAATTAACATAAGAGGAACAAAGATAAGAAATAATAGCGGAATTCTCACTGAAAGCAACACGAGCCAGAAGATGATAGAGCAACATTATTGAAGGACTGAAAGAAAAGGAAAAAAAAGAAAACAAACTATAAATCTAAAATGACTTAGCCTGTAAAAATAAAAGTGTAAGAGCATTAACACGGAAAATGTTTTCTATAAATTAATTGTGTGTATGTGAAGCTATTAGCAATAGAACTTTCCTTGGAAATCTTTAAAAAAGAAAAATGTTCCTAAGCAGGAGATGGTTATTTTTTTCATGAATATTTATGAATTAAATATTTCTTAATTGAAGAAACAGGAAATATGAGTTGATAATATTTTCTGTTGGTGTATAAAGCAATGTAAGATACAATAAATATTAATAAAAATAATCACTGAAGTACTTGAATAAGGGTAACAGTATTTCACAGCTTTGTAAATTGGCAGAGAGACCACATAACAGCTGTCTCTTGCAATTTGCTCTTAAAAAAATAATCATTAGCATATACAATAGATACATATTCTGAAACATAAAAAATCATTTTAAAAAATAAGTAGTGAGGCAGTTTTCTTTATATCCATTTTTAATCATTAAAACCTTAGGGTTTTTTGTTTGTTTTTGTTCTTGTTGTTGTTGTTGTTCCCATTCTGCATATTTTAAAGAGAAATTACCTGTGGAGTCAACCTCTTTTGACAGTAGAATAATGACCATAAATATCCATGAAGGGCATATGTTTAGTTTCTTCCTTTTCAAGATACTTAATGAGACCCGTTTGGTTTGAAACTTTATCAAGATATCAAAAGTATATATATATGTTGTTTACTGAAACAATATTTGTAATGGATAGCTCATTACCAGTCATTATATGTAACGTAAACTAGAAATAATATGCAGAATCAATGAAAATATTCTGATATTAATTAATGGTATTTCTCCTGAAAACTTCAGCCTCAGAAGCATTGAGTAGAATATCTTGTCCTCATCCATATCACATTCTTCCACTGTTCTAGAATTGAGTAATATTTCATCCCGATATATAATTACCTTAATACTTCTTGATAAAATTAATATTCTAAACATAAACTGTTTTCTAGGCTCTCTATTAAAATCTTCCCAATTCAGTAATTAAAATTTACACCAACTCCATCAACCGCATTTCAACCATTGCCCCTTTTTTTTTCATTTTTACTCTAGAAACACAGGACACATTGAAAATTCAGAAAAGACATATTATTGAAAATGAAAATATTCATTAATTTCTATAAAACGCGTATCAAAGTAAGGTGTTATTTTCTCTGGCTTTGACTGGGAAAGGTCTTATGGACCTCTATAACTTTACATGGGATGTAGTAGGGGGTAATATATTCCAAACTGTTTTCTTAAAGACATTTTCTTTAGTCTGAAGAACTAGTTTCTAAGATAATTTCTAGTTTTCCACCACTAAAATATCCTCTCTCAACTTACTGTTTATTTTTTTTGAAATTATAAACACACAGCTACATCAAGATAAAGGTGTTTCAGTTTTCCTGACCACTGATAAGTCCTCCAGTGGCAATCTGTAACTTGCTGCTGAGCAAGATGGTTCCACCAATTAAACATGGTTGCAGGGCCGGCTGAGTGGCTCAGTTGGTTAAGAGCTTGCTCAAGAGTGTGAGCTCTGAGCAACAGCGGTTCAAGTCCTGGCCCGAGCTGAGCAGCCACTTGAGCTGCCAACAGGTGGCAGGAGGGCTCAGCTTAAAAAGAAAGAAAAACAAAACATGGCTGCAAAACATTAAAATTTGGATGAGGTCTTCAGGAAGGGTGCAGGAAGTAGGATGAGAATGGAGATCATGAATTAAGAATGAATCTCCCCTGAGGAAAAACTTTGATTGTCTCATTTAAGTTTAAGTTTCATTACTTCTTTATATATTCTAAGGGGTGGGGGAGGTGTATCAAATAAGCATGTGAATTGTTATATAAAATGTTTTTGAAATATATTACATTTCAATGTACTGACAGTGATCCTACACAACATGAAAAAAACATATGTAACTTAATTTCTCAACATTTTATCTCAACTTATAAATCTATATGTTGAAGTGGTATTGTTCGTTACCTAACCTTTTCCTGTGCTTCATGTTTGTTATACAAAAATCTAGAAAACAAATAGGTGTGATCTGCTGCAAATATGTACATACCAGACATACAAGAAAATGAAACACAATGACAAAAAAACAATGCAAAACTTCAACGAGTTTTACCTTTTATACCTAAATGGCTTTTCTTATGACAGGACATACAAGACTGGTAGATTATATATTTCTATTTCCTCCCTATCAGCTGACAAACTAGGAGCAAATGTGTCAAGTCATTTTCAGTATGTATAAGAATATCCAGTGGGGAGCATTTTGAAAAGAGGTAAGGCAACACTTCAGATGGAAAGGCTCAATTCCCTCATAGTAACTGAGGCTGCCTGCACTCGTCTGAGGTCCTCCATGGCATCAAAGCACAGTTTTTGCTTAACCAGTTGCTATCTTACATTTTCATGTGTCTCAAAACACAGGGTTCTAAGTTCCGCAATGCATACACAGCATCACTGGCAAAATACTGCCGTTGGGAGAGAAAAAAAAGTAACTGTAGGCAGTAATTCTTCTTAAGTTATTTTGCTCCTTCATTAAACTAATTCATTTTTTGAATGTTAATTATTATCTAGTTTCTCTAAAATATTCTAGGAAATACGAAGAGTCAGGCAATCGGGCTCCTGCCTTCTGAGACCTAAACAAACAGTTGAGGAGACTGATAGATTTGAAACAGTTAGAGAATAATAAAAGATAATGCAACATGTAGTAAATTAAGTTTGTAGGATTTAAGTTAATTTTTATTTGAGGATAAAAATCAAATGTGACATAAAATTTTCCTATTGATTTTAGAAAGGTATTACTTTCTAGATTGGAAAATCCATTCATGTTTTGCTCTTATTATGATGATGTCTCTTAGTGACAAGTGCTATTTCATTAAGGAGACCTTTTTCTCTTATGGGATGAATCTTTGTGAACCTTCAATCTATATGATGATGGGGAGTATCTTTCAATCATTGTTTGCCTTAAATTCTGTAGTTAGCATTATATTTCTTCATCAGTGCATAAATATCACTGAATGACTTCAGGCCTGTTGAGTTGTTGTTGATCTGTTTCAGATCAGATGGAAAAAAACATTCAAATAAGTCTTTTATCACTATAAGGGTTCTATTTAGTGCAGTGAATTACATTCTGCATCTTGCTATCAAAACTCTGTTTCTCAAGTTTCTTTAAACTCAATTCATTAACCCTCAAGTCATTTTAGGAGGAATGCAAAATTTACACGAACATGAAAATTATCTCATTTTAAATATAGAATTTAGAGAATAATACATGTTAATGTTTCTTTAAGTAATGAAGCAAGGGAAATAAACGAATTAATTTCTCCAGTTTTCAAATAAATGTTAAGACCTTAGAATAAGATGGAGCTCTAATAACTGAACAGGTGTTTAAGAATGCAACTCCAGACAGTAAAGACTGTGATATGTGACAGGTGATTGTGAAACTGCTGTCACATTCGGAGAGAGAGAGAGAGAGAGAGAGACAGAGACAGAGACAGAGACAGAGACAGAGACTCTCTGTGCATAATAGAAACTGATTTATTAAAAAACAATATCAATAACTATGTATAATTGCTCTAAAATGAAAAGAAGCCTAAAACCACCAAATAAGAGAGAAAAAGAGATAATTAGCTATAGCTGTCTGGTCCTCAAAATATTCATCTTTTGCCCCTTCAGCAAATAGCATACTTTGATAAACCTGTAAGTCTATGTGCTTTGTGGACTAAAACACACTGAAGGATTTTGAAAATGTAAATCACTAAAGAAAGCCAAAATGTGTTCTTATTAAATTATTTGAGGATAAATGTACCAAGAGATCCAATTTCTCTCACATTATAAGTACCTTTATAAAAACAAAAGATACATGCAAGCCATATTTGGGATTTGAAGGAACCCCAAATTCTTTAAAAACCGCTTTGAAACTTCAAATCAAAGCAAAAACCAACTAAACTAGAAACCAAGGAGCATCTCTTCAAAGAGCCACAAATGTTAAATTCCTGCAGATGATTCTTGGAAATCAAGTCCAAGGAGACTAAAAATAAAGGGAAAAAAATAAAAAATGATTAAAGTTAAGATCCAGTTTTTAAATTGATTGATCTTTACCAAGTGACAAAAATCTTTAAAAAACAAGTTAAACATGAATTTTAGCAGCCTAATCATTATAATATTTTAGTTCACTCTGAGAAAATCTTGCCCAATGATAATGTAACAGGAGTGTAAGGGTATGATGATTTAAGGATACTAGAAACTGGCTAAAGGCAGGGAGAGAGGGAGAGAAACAGAGACAGAGAGAAAGAGAGAGAGAGGCTGATGACCATGATCATGATGATGATGATGATTTTATAATAAATTAGTTACGTAAGCTGTAGACATGAATTTTTTAATATAAAATTGAAATAGAACAGAAAGGGATCAGCTGGCCAAACCAAAAGCCACTAAAAAGACATCTGCAAATCTCTTTAAAAATCTGTTACAAACAAGAAAAAGAGAAATCTACTCCTTCTTCTGGGACAATAAAACATAGAAAGTTTCATCTGAAATAAGTGAAAAAAGACAGAATCCTAAAAATAGTTTCCATCCTAATTATCCTTAAGTATTCTCTGTTGTTATAGGAAAAATTAAAAACATTAGCATTTAGCCTACAAACACCCAGTAACATAGAAAATCAACCCACTAATTAAGCTAACCTCCAATCTAGGTATGGAAAATTGCATTACTTTCTCATTTTTCAAAGAAAAAGTCAAGTTTCAAGTTCCAATTATTTTAGCAAATTTTATAAAGAACTAAAACATTTGTGTAAAATGAGATAGGATCTTAAAAACAATGAAGAATTTGCATCATTTCATTTGCTTAAAACATGAAAATGTATTTTTGGCAAGCTGGTTTGTTCCTTATTTACTTCTAAAGGTTCTAAAGATAGTTTTTAAACTATCCCATCACCTAAAAGTTAAGAGCTCACTTTTTAGTATTTAAAATGTTTTACAATGAAACATAAGACAGGACATAAAGTTTCAATAGTTTAAAATACAAGGCTGGAAATTTTGACCAGTGGTCTTGATAACAAGATGTTATACTTTATTAACTAAGAGGAATATTGTTAACTATAAAATGTTTATTTGGTGCCTGAATATGGCAAGTGTATAAAACTATACCTTTTAACTTCCAAAACCTCAACATTCTGGTATCCATTTAACAGGATGGGGAAATTAATTGTTTTACAGAGAAAAATACAGTGAGGCTCAGAGAAGTACAGTGATTTATCCAAGAATTTAGGAAAACACTTCTTTCCCTATCCAGATGCTTCTGTGTGGAGAAATCTCTATTAGAGTAGCATTCCTTGTCTCTTTCTATAGCCTTACAAGACTCTTCCCTAAATCAAAAAGAGAGGTTGTCTGGTGAATTTAGAAGGACCTGGGTATGCTCAAATCCACCTAATTCTTCTCTTTCTTTGGAATCTGCCTGCTTGCTGAAATCAAACATTCATCTACTCTTTCATGCCATAAATTTAAAGGCACAGGTCCTCATGGGAAAAGCCTAAGGGTATTAAGGGGTGCAATTTGAGAACAGAATCACAGACTTATTATCGACCTGTCCTACAGCTTTGAAGCTATTATTTTATTATCTTTCTACCTGATGTTTTATGTTTCAGTTGGTTTAGAACATGGATGGATAAGAAGCTTTTCATGTATTAACTTCCATAAAATGTTTAAATAATACCACAAAATATTGGGTCATCAGAAAAGGCATGACGTATGTTTGCAACAGATGGCGCTAGTTCATTTTTGGAAGTACTAGAGTCACTCACATCTATGTTATTGCTATGTCATTTGACAGCTGACAGTTCCAGCTTCATTCTAAAAAAAAATTGAGCGATTTGGTTGAGTTTTGGAGATTTTACAACAAGTTGAAGATGGAAGACCAAACTGTGCATTGTTGCCATATTTTGCTGTTTTTCTTCCATAAAGGGAAGAACACATGTCAAGCTTATGAAAAGTTGCATAAAGTTTATGGTGACAATGCTCTCCAAGAATGTCAGTGCCAACGATGATTCATGAAATTCTGTGCTGGTGATTTTGATCTCAACGACGCTCCTCAGTCAGGGAGGCCCACCGAGGTTGATGATGACAAAATAAAGGCATTGATCAAGTCAAACCCAAGTTACCTGACAAGAGAGATTGCAGAAACATTGCACATCCATCATTCAGGCATTCATGACCACCTGAAGAAGCTGGGATACTTAAGCAAGCTCAATATTTGGGTTCTGCATGAACTCAAAGAAGTTCATTTGATGGCGCGTATAAACATCTGCAATATGCTAATTAAACATGAGGAAAACGATCCTTTTTTGAAGCAACTGTTAACTGGTGATGAGAAGTGGATTGTTTACAACAATGTGGTGCATAAGCGGTCTTGGTTCCAATGTGATAATTTGCCTCAAATTACATCGAAAGCAGACATTCATCAGAGGAAGATTATGCTTTCAGTGTGGTGGGATTTTAAAGATGACATGTTTTTCGAGCTCCTACCAAAGAACCAAACAATCAGTTCGAATGTGTACTGTCAGCAATTGGACAGTTTGAACAAATCCATCATCCAGAAATGTCCAGAGCTCGTTAATTGTAAAGGAGTTGTGTTCCATCGCGACAACACGAGACCACACACAAGTTTGATCATCTGTCAAAAATTATTGGAGCTTGGATGGGATGTGTTGTACACCCACCATATTTACCTGACCTTGCACCATCAGACTTCCACTTGTTTTGCTCTCTTCAAAATTCCTTGCATGGTATAATGTTCAAATCAGATGAGGCTGTAAAGTAGCACCTTGCTCAGTTAGCACCTTGTTCAGTTTTTCATAAATAAAGACAAGTCCTTCTATGAACAAGGAATTATGAAGCTCACTGAAAGATGGCAAAATGTTATCAAACAAAACAGGCAATATATCACTGATTGATCTTTGTTCTTTATATAAATAAATGACCTTTGAAAAACATAGACAAAATACATCATGATCTTTCCGATGACCCAATATATAGACAGGAATACACTTTTTAAGACCTCCATAATTGATGAACAAAAACAATTTAAATGTTACAGCTAATGAAAACATCTTGAGCTCTTAAATTCTTAAAATATCAAATGGATATTTAAGCATCAACAAATAAAGATAATTCTGAATTATAACTGAATGAATAAAATAAGAATCACAAATCTACATTGATAATACCTGCATACATGGATAAACAGATAAAGGAGAAGGGAAAGCTCTTTCTCATATAAAATAACAACTGGTAAATATAGAAGGAACAATAGTACTAGAAAATCACAATTTTGCAACCACCAGAGTAAATATTTGTTCAGGCTAAAATCATTAATTAATGCTAAACAACTCATGGGGGGTAAGAAATGAATTTCATGAGGAACAGGATATTACATAGTCTCAAAGTATCACATATCACTTATTAATTACAAAATGAAAAATAGTAACCACACAGTGGAGAAAATGGAAACACCTTAGTCAAGTGATCAAAACTGACACCCCTTATAGGGAGCAAACAGGTTTATTCATGTGCCTTAGGATATATAGTACCCCGACCATGACATGTCAGCACTTCTGTGGCATTTCAGCCAAGAATTTGTGGAAACAGAAGACAAATCCAAACCAAGAAAAATGTTAAACCATAATTGGCCTATATTTTTATAAACTGCCAATGCCCTGGAAGATTAAAAAAAGGCAAAGGACCTGTTCTATACACTACAAAAGGCTAAAGAGACATGACAACTAAAGGCAATACATGGTTCCAGACTGGAAAATAGTGCTATCAAGGACATTATGGTAATAATTGACAAAATTAGAATATGGATTATAGATTAAGTTAATGTTAATTTTCCTGAATCTTATGACCAGTCTGTGGTCATACAAGACAATATCTCTATTCTTAAGAAATAGACTTTAAACTGTTAAAAAATAAAAGGGCAATATAAAATCTACTTTCAAGTTATTTAGAATATTTTTTTCAGAAAAAAAATATATGTGGGAGAAAGAACCAAATGTGACAAAATATTAAAAATTGGCAAATTTTAGTAAAGGGCTTTTAGAATTTCTTTGTACTATGCTTGCAATTTTTCTGTAGCTCTGCAATTATTTCAAAATAAAATGTTTTTCAAATGTTGAGTAGATAAATTAGAATTATGTTTTTCATTAAATAATACTTGCATATTTCATAAAATCATTTTCAGTTTTCAAAGTACATTCACACATATTATCTATCTTACTCTTATGGCCATCTCACAAATAGAATATGCAAGGCTATTGTTTCTGTTGTATAGATAAAGCATGATGATCAGAGAGGCTAAACCGCTTGCCCTTGGCTTCATTGCTGGAACAAAATCAAAGGTAGAACACATATATTTTGACTTGTGCACTGTTCTTTCTACCACACTACTCCTTAATATCTAACAAAATAAAGGCATTTTCAGAATCACCTCAAATATACATGTACATTAAAATTTTGGATTAAGAAAATATGAAAAAGGATATTCAGTCAATGTAAATATTTATTTCCTTTAGAGAGTTTCAAAGAGCAATATATGCATAAATCTAGGTCAACCATGTATTTAGCAAAGATAAATGAAACATGACCCAGAAAGGTGGCCTCTGCCACAGCCATGCAATATTCATAATTCTATGAATATCTACTCATGTATATCAGAATTGCAGTCTGCTCACATTCTACTCAGATATGCAAAGGAAAATACTGCCTCAATTTCTAGAGCTAACATTACCTTCCCAACCCCTCTGGGCAACAAGGAAGCTTGGAGTTGTTGAATAACAAAATATCAGTCTCTTCTACATTTAATAGTCTTCTTCAATACAAATATTTGGTCTATTTAAAGTTTAGCTCTGTATTTGGTCTGTTTGAATAGCTCTTTTGGATGACACAGTCTTCCTAAGGAAATTCTCAGTGTTCGAGAGTTTGGGCACTTCATCCTGCCCTCTTCAGATGGCATCTGCCAGGGTGTGGGAATGTGTATCATCTCCACAGTGGTCTCAGGTGGGCATTGATGTGTACAAGAAGAAATATGGACTCCTGCCTGGTTTCTGTGAGGTGAGGTTACTCTGGTCTGCTCCCCGCACAGGTGACTAAACTAGCTTTTGGGGATTCTCCTATGGGAGTGCAGCTCCCCCCTGAGAAAGGCTTCACTCTCCCTGGTCTTCTTAGACACCCACTATATTGGTCTGGATGCTTCTACTGTCCTCTGCTCTGCCTTAGTGTGGAGCTGGTGGGTGAGAGGTTTGAGTGGGGAGAGGAAGACAGCAAAGGAACACTGACATCTGACCTCCCTCCTCATTCTTTCCTCTTCCCTTCCAGCTACTAGGGCCTAAAGAAGTCGACTTTTATATCCCTATGTATTGTTTTTGCCAGAATTTCCCTCTTACACCCCCTTCCCATTTTACAGATTTGTGATTCAACCCCAGGACCCAATGCAGGGAGAAAAACCCAACAAAGGATCATGTAATAGAGGCAGGAAAAAGTTAGTGTACCCATTACAGATACAGAAACATTTCAGTATGTGTCCTGGTTAGGAGTGAGTCCAGGGCTGAGATAGACTGCATTTTGCCAGCAACATTCTCGAAAGAGAACTGCTTCACTCTGTCGATAATTGGAGGCAAAGGAAAGGCATTATTTGGAGTTTTTTATGAGTGCTTGACTTTCTAGCCACCAGTTTCTCTGAGTAATCAAACATATTTGAATTAGTCAAAGTTCAATGAACGTTAACTGAGCAAACAAACAAAAGGGGAGGCAGATCACCCCGCACTCACCGTTGCTCCTTTCTGACACATAAACATGATCTTGCATGAGGAGTTCTTGCATTGGGAGGCATCCCTCCTTTCACCATTCAGGATAAAGTGTTCAAACAGTACCAGACATCTTTGCTCCCAAGTTGACTCTGCTGTAGCCTGATGCTTCCATATGTTCCTTTTATACAAACAAGTTCCATTTGGTCGTTTCTAGCATATATTTTAAACATAAAATATATAGCATCTTCACTAATTCCATAATTAATAAATAAAAACTAAAAATTATTTGACCATATGCAGATATCCTTATACACTCAAACTGAGTTAGAGTAAGGCCTGATGTGCTTAAGGCATCAGTGTGCTATTTTCCTTTCATGTCCTTAAATTCCATCTCTTCTAACGTTCTTTTCCCTGCACATAAACAAATCCATGGCCAAAGAGTAACTATTATTTCACAGGTAATTTAGTAAGGCTTTTTCAGAGTCAAAAAAAAAAAAAGGACAAAATATAAACAGAAAGTTAAACTTATTATCATAGAGGGAAATTATACAAATAGAACAAAGATCAGTTAAACTATTGGAAATTTTATTTGAAGCAAAGAAAGACATTGCATGGGTGAAAGGCAGTGAGAAAGAGGAAAGAAAAGCTCAGGTAGTTATAAACTTGTATCTTAACATAACCTTTGACTTAGTAGACATGATCCTGAATCTTTATCTAATTAAATATCTGAAGTACACAGTTTAAAAAAGAGCCTTCACCTTTGAATAGTGAAATATGTTTCCTAGGAAGTTCAGGTCTGTGGGAGGGAGGAAAGCCATGTTATGCACATAAAAGGCATTACATTTTTTGGTGTGAATAGGTTCTGAAAGGGGATTTAACGAAAAGATCCATTGTTAACATCTCTGGGCTATTATTTTGTTGGCTGCTTTTTTGGGTTTTCCTTGGGGGGCAGACCTTTTAGAGTATTTCAAGGAGGTATTTGTTCTCCTATATCCTGCATAAAATTAAGATATCTACATAACGAATATTAATTGTTTTAGTCAGTTCAGGCTGCCATAACAAAATATCATAGGCTGAGTGGTTTAAACAACTGAAATTTGTTTTCTCATAGCTCTAGAGGCTGGAAGAACCAAGATCAAAGAAAGTCCTGCGGGATTCAGCTTCCGGTGAGAGCTCTCTTCAGAAAGAGAGATTTTCCTCTTCTTCTAAAGCCATAGTCCTATCACATAGGTCCCCATCTTTATTAATTCATTTAACCTTAATTATCTCCTAAAAACTGTATCTCTAGATAAGCCACCCTGGGAGTTAAGGCTTAACATACAAAAGTGGTTCTGTTTTTTGTTTTTGTTTTTTTTTGGGGGGGAGGGACAATTTAGTTGATAACATTAATCAATCAATTAAGTTTTTTAGAAATGATATTCAGGATTAGACAATACTATTTTCTACTGGTTCTTCTTGATCGAAGTAAAGAATAAATTAATAATTAGTGTCTCAATTGAAAATGTTGAACTTTAGAATTGCACAGTCTTGTTCTTGACCCCAAAGTTGAAAAGCAAATGTTAGTAATTTTCAAAGCCTGAGGATGTGTTCCCAAATGTTTGAGACCATGATCATTAGTTAACAGGTCATTTCTGGTATAATTATGAGGTCTTCACATCTGAATGTCAAAATATGTTTTCTTTTTCTCTGCTATGTTTTTAATCCAGGGTTTAAATCTCTGTGTCTTAACAAAAACCCTACTGAGTTTATTTTGATATTTTATCTTAACAACAGGAGTCAGTTTTCCTCACCATGAAGTCCGCTGGGCTTATGGGGAAGCCAGCAATCATCAAAGCCACAGAGTCAAGCAATGAGCTGGCAGAAAGCATGTTATGAAATTCTTCTGTCAAATTCACTAATAAAATGAGACCAATAAAAACAAAGTCATGCTCCTTTTTCCCCCTTATTCTTACTTTGACCTTTACATTCTCCATGATCCTTACATCCAGGACTGAACAACAGCAAATTTGACTTTTAGGAATTAAAAGCTCTTTTCCAAAATATCTGAAACAAAGAGCACACATTTTCCTATTGTGGTTTGGTATCTGCATGCTGAGAGCAACAGATGTCAGAAAGTAATGCATCTGGCCTTTCTGCCTTCTGCTCGCCAAGCCCTGAACACATGCACAAAACCAACTGAAGTTCTCCACGAAGAAATGATTTCTGTGGCATATTTGAAGATGCAGATGAAAATGTTAAAAGCACACTGTAGGATAGCAAATAGTTTACCAGTTAAGAACACATTTTTGTTGAGGACCTGACCAGACAAAAGTTAATTTTGAAGCAAAATTAGGAAAACATAATTTATTTTTAAATACTGTTATTGATTTTTCCATAAAAATGGAGAACAAGTATGAAATACTTTGTTCAAATCCCACAATTAGCCACCCAGATAGCACTCTCTCTATTTGTTTTAACCTATTTAAAAAAAAACAAAAAACAATTTCTGGAAAAAAATCAGAAAATCAGATTTAGTTTTTTATTGTTTGTTTGTTTATTGGCAACCACACATTTTCTGAGGGTACACTAAGAAGGACCATCACTGTTAGAAAGAGAGAGGGAAGAAAAAGGGTTTAGATGACCAGCCTTGTCTAGTTGATGTGGTGATTATCTCAGCCATCCGACAGAACATGACAGGAAGGAATAGTAAAAAAAAAAAGGAAGGACATGGAAGAAATCAGAAAGTCAAACTGAATTCATGGAAAAATATCCATTGTCAATCTCTTGTTGCACCATTGATGAGTTATGTATTTCTCTATGAGATGTCTTTACTTGTTTTTATTTTGTTTCTGGTGTATAAATGGGTTAAAGATGGTTACTACATTATTAGTCCATTTGATGTTTATTTCTTCACTGCACGTTAAGACCATTAGCCCAAGCCCACCAGCCTCAAACTCAAATTCTTTCACATCCATCTAACTGCTTTAAACATACTCCAAATAAGCATACTGTTAGCCATTCAGAGCCTGACTGCTTTGCATACTCCACAAAACAGCATTCAACACCTGACAGCCACAGGTAAGACAACTCCTGTGACTACAAAGACTATAATTCAGTGTTGCCCCTCTGAGTTCTCTAACCCAGAGGCACCCCACTGTGTACGTTATAGAGGAACATCACCTAAACTCCATCCTCAGCTAAACACACAATCCCCCTCGCTCCCAACAATTTTTTCCTCTTTTCGTTCAGGAGGGTAGCCTTGTGGAATTGTCTCTGAAAAGTCTCCTGCTTTCCCTCTCGTGAACCCCTATCCAAGTTTGTTATATATTACTCTCACCTCACAGTCCTACATTTCCTTGATCAGCCCCAAAATGATTAAACTCACCACAGTTTCCTTAAGTATGCAATGGATTTATGGCAACTTGAAAAATAAAATTGTGATTGCTTCTGACTCACCAATAAACAAAGGAAAGGACAGTATCAAAACTAGATGGTAATATGTGTGATGTTTTAAATTATGAATCCACATTTAATGAATCAGAACTGAAAAAATCATAGTGGATTGTGCAAAAATTGTGTAAATCAAAGTATAATTACAGTTTAATGTGATAAATAAATTGAAAGAGAAATGAGATAATATGACACATTTATTGCAGTACAAATTTTGAAAGCTTTGGGGGAATTTCTATTTCTCTGTAATGGAATAACAAACAATAAGAGAACTACACAGATCAGGGGTTGGAAAATTTTTCTGTGAAGGTTCAAATAGTATTTTAGGCTTTGCAAGCCCCACTGTCCGTGTCCTCCTTTTCTGCCTCCTTTTATCACCTTCTCTCTCCTCCTCCCCTTTGTCTTCCTTCTCCTTCTTCTCCTCTTCCTTTGTTTTGTTTTTCATTTTTAGCAACCCTTAAAAATTGTAAAACCATTCTTACTCACTGGTCAGACAAAAACAGGCCACAGCATAGATGTGGCTCAGCGTTATGTTTGCCAACCTCTGATATAAACAAAAAAAGGCCAGTATCTTTACAGTTTTCCAATAAACCACAATCTCACTAATTTTCTATTTTCATGCCTTGGAATTTGCTGTTTTTCTTACCTAGACTGCCTGATCTCTTTCTGGGCTAACTCAAGTCACATATCCTTTAAGACAAAATTTACATTCTACTTCCTCCAAAAAACTTACCTGACCAACATAAGGTAAAACTAATATTCTTGCTATGAATATAACCATTGACATTTATGAAACACCACATAATACATTATTTGCATTCATAATTGCAGGTACCAATATCCAGTTGCCACATGTACAACTTCTCTATAGTTTTATTGATCATGTTTCAACATTATCATTCTTTTAAAGTTATGTTTACAACTCTTTAAGTCTAAAATTCAGTGAACCATATTGCCTTGTACTTCTGTTAAGATTAACTCTACTATGTTAATACATTTGTTCTGTTAACTGGCTGCTTAAGAGCAACTATAGACTCAGGGATGTACTGTATCTGCTTAAGATTCAGAGAACCACAGAAAACGTTGCTACCATCCTAACAATAAGAAAAAAGTTAAATAATCTACAAAATCATGCATTTTCTTTAGTCCATTTAAGAGCTGAGGTTGTGTGGCAAGCAAATGCATTGAATTCCAAAGAGTGATGTGCTCTCTGAGAAGAAACAGTACATACGAATTTTCACCTTTGGTGAAGCTTGAGGGAATGAGGTGATCACCATAGAAGTGGGTAAGAATAAATCACATTAAATTTTTTAAAATTCTTAAAGGCTGAGTGAGAATTGACTAGCATATAAAGTTGGAAAAACTGAAATCCCTAGAAACAAGTATAGTTTGTACTCACTCCCAAGCATTTTTCCATGAGCCAGTTCCATGAAAATTTAATGTCAGGGCAGGAAACTGAAGAGAGCCTCCCTCAGTAACACAGGTATGCAAGTGATTAGCTATCCCTGAGGAACAGATACAAAACTTCTATGTACTTTCCCAGATCCTTCTCTTATTAAACATATTAAGTTGCTGGAATGGAGAAAGGGGTTCCTACTGCTCCAAGGATCCAGGCAAAACTCCTTTGTTTCTGGAAAATGGCTAGAGGCATAACCCTTCTGTTTCCCCGGGAACAAGTAGGAATTCCTCTTGTCTCCAGACACAGACACACCCACTGTTTCTGAGAGGTGAGTAGAAAGGGAAAGAGCAAAATCCTTCTGCCCCTGAAAAAGGGGCAGTTAAACCTCCTGGACTCAAGATCTTATACTGACCCAAAGCAGAGGTCTTCTATAAGTGGGGAAGGAGCAGGAAATACTCTCCCACCCAAGAGTCTTAAAATGTACAAGGTAGTGTTTGGCTAAGATGAGTCTATAAAACCCCAACCCCAAAATGCAGGAGAAGAGAAATTACCTAAAAATGGGCCTAGACCAGGATCACAGAATGCCTTCTTCCTGTAACATGAGTAGCAATCAATAGCTACCTATTTCTGGGGTAGGGATAAGAACATGTGGAGAGATCTTATCTGTAGGGTAGGCATGGAGGAACTGCTGAAAGCTGACGGTGGAGCAAGGACACTGAGCAAAACCTGTGGCATGCCAGGCTCCACTCCTAGCACAAGATAACAACCCAGCACTATAAAATGTAAAGGCAGAAAAAAAGAAGGGTTACAGTCAAGATGGCACAGTAGGTAAATCCTTCTCTCACTACCATACCAAAATTATAACTAAACTACAAAACAATCATCATTGAGAATTTCTTGAAATCTTGCTGAACCAAAGCCCTATAACTGAGGACATGCAGAAGAAGCCACCT
Organism: Hipposideros armiger; assembly: GCF_001890085.2. Lineage (NCBI taxonomy): Eukaryota > Metazoa > Chordata > Mammalia > Chiroptera > Hipposideridae > Hipposideros > Hipposideros armiger. The sequence continues at coordinate 757,841 of NW_017731987.1, forward strand.
CGAGACTGGTAGGAGGGGCAGAGACGCTGAACAGTGTGGTTCTACACCTGTGTGTGACCATGAAAAATTGGGGAGGATATCATGGCTGTGGAGGTCCCTCTGAAAGGAGTGAGGGGTCCCAGGCCCTGCCCAGCTCAGGGTTCCAGTGCCAGGGAGAGAAGTCCCCATAATTTCTGGTTGTGAAAACCCAGTGTAGATTGTGACTGAGTGAGACAGAGGGTAGCTGAAGTTATAAGAGCTCCTCTTAAAGGGACTGTTCAAGGACTTACCAACAGAATCACTGGCCTGAGCTTTAGCACTGGGGCAGCAACTGGAGAGCTACAGAGATATATGGGGGGCACTGTGTTGTCTGGCTTCAAGGTGGGGGCTGGAGGGGCAGTTTTCTCCAAGATGGAGAAGCTGGTGGAGGCCATAGTTTCTTAGTTGAGCACTCCCCTTTCCCTGTGTGCAGACGCAGGTGGCTGCCATATCTGAGTCTCCATCTAGCTGGCTAATGCCATTTATTCACCACACCCTGGTGATTCTGATGCCACGCCCCACCCAACTTTCAGGCACACCCAAGCTACTTCCAGCGCCTTTTTTGCACAAACTGCCTGCCTTCACTCATGCTGCAGCCTTTCCCAGAGTCTCTCATATGTTCATGGAACCCAGACAAGCAGCATCTGGCTTCAGCATGTCACATATCTCTCTGTCTGAGCAACCTTAAGTCTGGCACAAGTGGTCACCGGCCTTGGTTTGCAGCTTGGAATTGCCACTTGAGGTAATTCCAAGCATGGCATGGGCAGCAGCCATCTTCAGATTGCTCTGTGGCTCCTGCTGGGTGGCCCCTAGTGGGGAACAAACTGTGGCTGAATTTGACCTGCAGCAGGTCCCCGTGCAGGTGGCCTTGGGACTGGCACACCTAGTGGCCAGCTTTGAAATGGCTGGAGCATTACCCAGCTGCCACAAAGGACGACACACTCAAGGGGCAGATTAGGCAGGCAGCAGAGCCCTGCCAAGGCAGATTCTGCTCTGTAGGGTCAGCCTCTGCACCACAACTCCTCCACTGTAGTTATGGCCAGTCCTCACAACAAATGAACCCAATGGTCAATCCCTCTTATTGATGTGCAAATAGCAACCAAGACTCAACTACAAGAGGACACACACAACCCACACAAAGGGCACACCTGGAGTGTGTGGCTCAGGTGACCAGGAAGACTGCACCACTGAACCCCATAGAATACTGACTACATAAGGCCACCCTACTAAGACCCGGAGACATCACAGCCCTACCTTACATATAGAAGCAAATACAGGGAGGCAGCCAAAATGGGGAGACAAAGAAATATGTCCCAAATAAAATAACACAATACTGGGTCTAACCATTATATTGTTTTTCATACCTGAAACTAAAAAAAAAAGAACACAACAAAGCTCCAAAAAAGACTAAACAAAATAAAGACAAGCAATCTACCAGATGCAGAGTTCCAAACACTGGCCTTAAGGATGATCAATGATCTCAGGATAAAGTTCAACAAAGAAATAAGAAACATAAAAATGGAGATAAAAAAAAATTAAAAAAAAAACAGTCACAAGTAAGGACTACAAAAGCTGAAATGAAGAATACATTACAGGGAATCAATAGCAGTTTAGATGAAGCAGAGGACTGAATCAGCGATTTAGAAGATAAGGTAGCAGAAAACACCCAATCAGAACAGCAAAAAGAAAAATGAATCCAAAAAATTGAGGAGAGTTTAAGGGGCCTCTGGGACAACATCAAGCATATCAACATTCACATTATAGAGGTACCAGAAGAAGAGAGTGAGCAAGGAATTGAAAACCTACTTGAAGAAATAATGACAGAAAACCCCCCTAACCTGGTGAAGGAAATTGATATATAAGACCAAGAAGCTCAGAGAGTTCCAAACAAAATGAACTCAAAGAGGCCAATACCAAGACACATTGTAATTAAAATTTTAAGAGAATCTTAAAAGCAGCAAGAGATGGAAAAAGATATTTCATGAAAATGAAAACAAACAAACAAAAAGCTGAAGTAGCAATATTTATACCAGATGAAACAGACTTTAAAACAAAGACTCTAATGTGAGTCAAAGAAGGACCTTGTAATCCCACCTCTGGATATTTATCCGAAGAAACCTTAAATGCTATTTTGATGGGATGTGTTCATCCATATATTCACTGCAGTACTATTTACAATAGCCAAGGTATGTAGGCAACCTGGGTGTCCCTGAATGAATGAATGGATAAAGAAGACATATATTCAATGGAATATTACTCAGCCATAAAAAAGAATGAAATCTTGCCATCTGTGTCAACATGGATGGACCTAGAGGATATTGTGCCGAGTGGAGTAAGTCAGAAAGTGAAAGACAAATGTTATATGATTTCACTTATAAGTGGAATCTAAAGTATAAAATAAACAAACAAAACAGAAATAAACTCATAGATACAGAAAACATTTTAATGGTTGCCAGATAGGAGATGGGTTGGAAACGGGTGAAAAGAGGAAGGGATTAAGAAGTACAAATTGGTTGTTACACAGTAATCATGGGGATGTAGGGTATAGCATAAGGAATATAATCAATAATATTGTAATAACTATGTATGGTGTCAGATGGGTAATAGGTCTATCAGGGTAATAGATGGGAGGAGGGTGGGGGAAGAGTGAAAAAGGTGAAGGGATTAAGAAATACACATTGGTAGTTACAAAATAGTCACAGGGATGTAAAATATAGGGAATATAATAAATAATACATTAATAGCTATATATAGCGCCTGGTGGGTACTGTTCAATAATTTATAATGTACACCTGAAACTAATATAATATTGTATGTTAGCTATATTTTAATAAATTTTTTTAAAAGAACAAAGATCTCAAATCAATATTTTTAGCTTTCATCTGAAGAAACTAAAATAGTAGAACAAATTAAACACAAAACAAGCAAAAGAAAACATTAATAATAAAACAATCCAAGATATATTTATAAGGTACCTGTGGTAATAGACTATGGAATTTGGTTCAAATTATTTACTTTATTCTCAAACATAGGTTTTTTTTAATGATCAGTAATCAAAACATTGATAGGCAAAACAGAATTGACAACTTTAATTAGTTGAACTTTCTAATATGATATATTTTTATGGGAATGAAATTTCATCTTAAATATTGCCACACTAACTAGATATACAAGGTTAAAAGGTATCACTTCTTTTTAGAAAATAAACATAAATCCTTCATGATATTACAAATAGTCCATTTTATCTTATGCATAGGTTACTTGGGGACCTGGATTCTTCTAAGGACAAACAAAAAGCTATCCAATTTTAAATCAGTTGTTTAATAAATTCTAAAGTCTATGAAGTATGAATTCATTTGGCTATAAGCTATAAGACCCAATTAAAATACCAAATTACAATTTATAGTTATTTTTACCTTCTAAAATTACTTGTCTTAAAATGTGCTCATTTTATTTATACTTTGTTCTAGTTTATTAAAAAACAAAAGCTATATTAATAAATAAAAATTATGATTTGGCACATTTATTATAATAATCTAATCTTGACTAAAATTACCTAATTTTGGTTCAAATATTTTGGTATTTAAAACTGAAAGATTTTTTACTAAATACTCATTAACATAATTTTTCTGGATATGTAAATCTCCTTCTTGGCATTTTAATTAATTTCTAGAACCTATTTTGAACTCAAAGTAATAGACTAATATAAGTGGTTAAAAAATATTACAGCCTCTATTCATGACAGATGCTTGCGACCAACAAAATTGTGTGTTTCAACTTGTCTTTCTTATGGAATTAAGTGATATATTCTCCATTTTGGGATTCTTGTTACTTAACACATTAATAAATATAATCAGGAGAACCTCATGTCTATATCATTCTCAATTTAGTGAGCATCCATGATACAGGTATGTGTACTTCACTTTTTATCATTAATAACCAATGGGTTATTATTACCAGCCAACATTTGTTTACACTGCTCTTAAAGAAGGTAACTTATCATTGGATTCTCTAGCTGCAAAAGTTTTTAAAATAGTGAGCTCCAGGAGATGCAAAGAGAGAAAATATAAGAAGACATTAATCCAACCTTTCTAAAGAGTACAGTGTGCACTGAAAATCAGAACCAGATCATTCATAAAACGCTCCTGCAAGAACAACAAAGAGACAAGCATGATGATTAAATTAACTGAGGAAAGAGCAAGCTGGAATACAGAAATCAGAGAAGAATTTAAATTTAGAAGTATATTTGTAAATAATACTGAATTTGAAATGATTAAGATTTTGCTGTCATTATTGAGTCCATCTACATTCACATCTTAAATTGCATATTACCTCTCGTTTAAAGAAGTACAGTGTTGTTTTTCTTCTCACAAGCTTGACTCTAGTTGAAGACATGTGCTGACCAACTTTTCCATTGTTGACCTTTTCTTTTCTAAATGTTGAACATATATTCAGCATCAAACAGCTTTAGGATGGTATAAGATCATTTAAAGCTACGGAGCCAGAATACTATGATCAATTTTACTTTTCCTCAGTTCCGATAAGCTTTACAACCACTTGTTTTTTAAATGTGTCTAATGTTATCAAAGACAAAAGGCACAGGAACCCCAAAACCAGGTAGACCAAAGAAATATTCTGCATTACCTCCTATTCTTCCCATGTATGGGACATGTGAAATTATTAAGATTAACACTATACTAAGGTCCTCTTGATGGTAATATATTGTGTTTACTCTAAAACAATGTAAGCAAAGGCAACATCCTTCCTTTTTATGGCATAGTTTTTACATAACTTCTTTCCATCTATTCAAGAAGTATTAATTTTCATTAATAGTTTATTAAGTACCAATGTAGCCAGTGGTACATAATTTCTAAAATGTTAACTCATCTGGCATGAAATGTTTTCTTTCAATTCTTACAATTAATTTAAAAGTTAACACTCATGGTTTTGGGTTTTGTTGTTGTTTTGCAAATCTTAGCATAGCCATGGTAAAAAACAATAAAACTCTGGCTTGACATAAAAAATAACTGATGTAGGTTTTTCAAGACAGTCAGGAAGTCAGCCTGAACAGAACAGATGAAATAATAATAAATTTTAAAGGTTTAGGAATTTATTATGTGATGAAAGTTAAAGGATAAGAGTTATACAAGATGCAAGTGATCAATCAAGATAAATGCAAGAGAGAAACAAAAGAGAATAAAGTAACAATGTATGTTATTGGATCTCAAAATTATATTATGGATAACATTTATAAGAAAATTTCAGAACAGTGGACTACTTGATAGAAGGTCACATATTTGAACAGTGGAGGTAAGTCATTGTTGTATTTATCAGACATAATGATTTACTGTTACAGTCTAATCATTGTCCACTTGTTCCTCTAAATATGCCCTTATTTTATTCTTTTTAAAAACAGCTGCATAATACACTTTTTATTTTTTACTTTTAAGTGCATCTTTTTGGAATTAAGATCACTTCAACAAAAATATATTTATCCTACTCTGATTTCCTAAGTTTCACTTTAATTCTTTTTACTGTAGCTTAATTCAAGTGAAGGTGAATTAAATACTTTTATGTTATGTTTTTAAAATTATGACCTGTTTTTCTAAAATTATTTTCATTCATATTTTCTATCTCAATTATTATGTAATGTAATTATATAAATAATATTTACTCAACATAAAACTTTCAAAAGGCACACACAAATATAAAGAAAGTAAGTCACCTAAATCCCATCATCCCAGAAAAACCATTATTAATGGTATGGTGTCTATCTTTTCTTGCATTTCTTTAAGTTTTTTCATTTGTCTTTAACAATGACTTAATGTTGTCATTTATATGACTCTTGTCTGAATATCAAATAATGTGCAAAGTAGCGTTCACTATATGTTTAATACAATATAATGTACACATAAATCTGCTACCTTAAAAAAATATTGTTATAATCTAAGTGTGACTTCTTTCATATCCATTCATGTGACTAGTACTACAGCAACATCTGAAAGTCATTTCCTGCTAAATACTTAATACTTGTAATCATTTAGGGATTCTTGGTAATGAATCAGGTGAGAGTTACTGATAGCAGAATGGAGAAAGTAAAGGAATCCCTCAGTGAATGAGTAAGATAATAATATATTTCGTGGAACTGAATTTACTGGGTCATTTGGTCACTTGATTTGTATGTTCACATGCTCAAAGTTTTTAAAAAGTGTTATAGTTTAGCAATATATTTTACTCATTTATTCAAAAAATATTTACTTGAAAAATCAAAACTTAGAAAATTTCACTGTTTTGTAGGTAAAATAACCTCAAAAGATAATCAGTAACTCAAAAATCTGAAAGCATTGAGAAAGTGTCCAAAATCAAAGATTTATCTCCCTTCAAAATTTTGGCTAAATGATTAGAGCTATGATCTAGTATAATGTCATATTTACACATTGAAGATTAGATTACCCAAGAAGTAATAAACGTTTAATAAATGAAAATTTGTATTCTATTCAAGGTAGACATGATCAAGAAAAGAAATGTGGACATCTATTGGGCTCTTTTACATAGATTATCGTACCTCATCCTAAATACTACCTTCCCAAATAAATAATATTATCTCCAGTTTTACAGACAAGTAAACAAAGAAAATAAGTTATTTGACCAAAGTCTCACAACTAAGTCTATGACAAAATAAATATACAAACCCAGGTCCATCCAACACAAACCTCACATTTCCACTATTCCGTGTACAGTAGGTCTCAGGTGAAAAAATATATATTATCAGCTACCTTAGAAACTTTTCCTGTAGACTAATGCTAAAGATCTATGACTTACGTATATAATATATGTATGACAAAGGTTTGGTTGTTTGATTCTCCACATGCATTGGATGTATCTACCAAGGGAAGCTTAATAGATCTCTAAAGTAGATTAATTAATTATATCAACCTGTCCATGTAGACAGCTTGTGAAATACTATTTTCAAAGTTGTTTAAAGCAATCATGCTCTACTTGAATGTTTTAAATTATTAAACAGCATATTAAACAAAATAGCGAATCCGTATTTTGTAATAAACACTAAAGCTAAGAACTGCACAGTAGATGTAGGCTTTATTACCTGTTTCTACTGATTAGGAAAGAGAAGCTGAAAATTGAGTAGGAAACGTCAGCTGGAACCAACCCTTATTAAAGATGTGAAATATGTCAACAGAACTTTGACATTATGTCATTAATCTTCACAAAAATCCTCTTCCTTAGGAGGAAATAAAAGTTTATTTGTTTAATACAAAAGTAGATGTCAAATCTGGTGATAACAGGCTGAATCTCAGCCAAAGGATCATTTTTTAGAATGTAGTTACCTATAGTAACTACAAATTATGTAAAAACAATGACCTGATGGCATATACCAAAATATTTTCTTATGCAACTTTTGTTTAAACCAACCAGTGTTCAGAAATATAGATAAAAATTATTTGTTTACAATCTTTGTTTTTAGATTATATTTAAAATTTTTTCTACCTATCCAATTGAAACATTTATATAGTTGAGCAGCTGGAATTACATGTTTTCTGTGTTTCTTTCACAGACTAGATTAAAATTAATTTTTTAATTAGATTAAATAGATTAAAACTGCCTTGATTGGTATAATTAACTTCTTTATATATCTATATCTAAACATTAATAGACTTCTCTAGTTTACCTATCAAATTGGCTCTCAAAATAAAATTGCTTCTATGATATAATTTTTATTTTTAAAAAACAACAAAACAACTTAGCAAAATGTAAAATGAACATATTTATTTAAAATTCCATTAAAAAGCAAATATATTTTTCTGGTTTTCAGTTAATGATAAAATTTTTAACACTTCTAATTTCTTCTTTCTCATGATAAATGTTTGATACTCTTTCATGGGTAAATTATAGAGAAAGAAAGGTCAACATTATTCTCGTTCAAGGACTGAAATCTTAATTTTGGAGGTGATAGAATGGTTGCACTAGTAATGTTGAAAACATAATATCAATAAATTCCAACTCCCATATTTTGATAATAATAAAGCACAAATTATTTTTAAAATACTGGAAGTATGGACACTTCACAAATCATTCAAATGCCATAGTCAGACCTGATAGTATATGTTGTAAACACATTTAGTGCAAAATTGTATAGACCAGTGAATTACTATAGCTTATGTTGTAGGCTACAGAGTACTAAGTGAATAAACAAGAGAAGATTTCCAAAACTAGCCACACTCTCATATCACTATATGAAAAACAGTCCAAAGGAACTCCTTGAAGTCTCCTAATAACTAAGGAAAGAAATGAATTTTCCATTAATGACTAAGTTGTTACAAGATAATCTGTAATAAATTTGAGAATCTGAAAAATATGCATGGCTGTCTTAGAGATAATTTTTTTCTAAAATGTTTGACTAAGAATTAGCACACACAAGAATGCTTTTGTTTCTTTTTCTTTTATAGATAGAATCTAAAAATAGTCTGAGAAGCATCAAAAGGTGTGGTGTGGACCATCAATGTTGAAATGGAGGAAGCATGGGTTCAGTGCCAATTATGCCCCTCACTAGGCCTGCAATTTGGGGTAAGTTAATCAGCCTTTCTAGATTTGGTTCAATGGAAGTAACATAAACTCCTTTGATAATTACTGAACATCCATCTGTACTAGGCACCATTGTAGTGCCAGAAATTCAGCAATGAAAAAGACAGACAAGATCCATGGTATCATGGGGTTTAAATTAGAGTTATCAGGGTAGTGAAAACAATAACAAGTAAACAAATAAGAAAAATAATTTTATACATTAATATGATACATAGTAAGAAGCAAAAGTGAATAATGTGGTACAGAAGGCCTGAGGCCTTCCTTAAATGAGATATTATGGAAAGCCTCTCTGAAGAGGAGGTATTTGAGGTGAAACAGAAGGAGAAGCCTCCTGTGTGAAGATCAGGAGGCAAAATGTTCCAAGTAGAGGGATTATGCATTTCATTATATATATATATATATATATATATATATATATATATATATATATATATGAGGATTAAAGGAAATGATGGTACAAAGGACTTAACAAAGTGCATGATACATAGAAAAAAGTCTACAATCAGTCACTGATCAAAAGGAACGTATTTGCTTATCAGTGATCTCTGTAACATACGTAATTCCTATACAGAATATCTTTGAATGTAAAAATCACATAGTACGTAATTTACATCCATTGTACTCTTCTCTTTCTGATGGCTTATTAAGGAATGTTGCATTTCATATTGATGGCATTCTTGAAATTCTGGCTATTAATCCCAGAAAACAAATATGGGTGAAAAATCCGTATGACTGGGAAAAGCAAATATTGAACAGGCCAAGAGAAAAAGTAATATCAAGGAAAGAAAAGGGGGAAAAGAAGGGAATGAGTCTAGATTAGGGGAGAGATAGGGAAGGGAATTTTAGGAGTTGTAGTTAAAAGAGGACCCATGAGGCAGAATCCAATTCACGTTTAACCACTAACTCATCCTGTGTGAAAACAAGGAAGAAAAGAGATGTGTGCATAGCCTAATACGGCCATATATTTTTAGTTTATCCCCTACTGTTTACAGTCCTGTTTTAACTACTTGAATCTCCACTTAACAACTGAGCTTACATAAGTATATGAGCTTAGAGAACGCATTTCCCTAACATGTATAACTAGATGATCTCAAGGCTTTCCATATATAGTTCGAAAGGCCCGTGATCCTGATAATTGGAAGAAAAAATTATCTGTATAAGTAAAGATGATACATGTAAAGATTCTAAAAAACAATTGGTTGTATGGTCTGACAATCTTTAAAAAGTCAGGCTTCAAGAATACTTTGGTAGGAACTGTAGTTCTAAAATCATGAAACTCGGTGCCTTGGGTGATAGATGAAGAATGAAATATTCAAACAGAGAAGACCTGCAAAGAGGCCCCAAGAGATTTGGGGGGGAAATCTGAATAGCCATCCAAGCTAATCAAGTTTTATCCAAACCAAATATTCAGGCCTTTTGAAGTTTGCCAGTTACTAATCAAAACCCCACTAAGCTCGTAGTATCTCAGATAGTTTTAAATAACATCAAACCAACTATCATGTAATATAATCAGTAAAGCCAAACCTGGATTTTGTCTTAGAGCTACACACACACACACACACACACACACACACACACACACACACACACACAATTTGTTTGAAATAACTCTAGCTAAGTAATAATTTTAATTACTCTTATGTTATTTCACTCTTTAAAGCCATCCCAGTGATTTTAAAAAGAGTTAAGAAAACCAACATTCCATAAAAACTAAATTATTAATGATAACTATCTGGAAAACTAGTTTATTAAAGACTGTGCAATTATTGTTTAGCAATCTATTGCAAACACACTGTAAAAAAATAAGGTTTACTAATGATAAAATTAAAGCCTTCATTGTCCAACTCTTAATTGCCTTATGTTTTGTAGTGCTAGACAGACAAATTTTGAACCTAAAATAAATGAATACTACTTTGATCTTAATGCATTTCATTCTCTATAAAATTATAACTATTTTGTCATAATACCTGTAATATCAATCAGCTTTCTACAAATAAGGTGAAAATCAGCTTGTTGGCCAATTTTCTTTAAAAAGGTCTTCAAAAAGCTCAACAAAATGCTGAAAGTATTCCAATATAATGACATCTTTTATTGATTTCATTTGACATGAAATGTAGTATTACCACAAAATTCTACTACTTTCATTTTTTTCTACTTTTAATCAACTTATTTCTTTTCCTTTAAATAAAATTAATAAAGTCTCAGAATGGGATAATATTTAGTTTTTCTGAAAAAAAAATTAGTCTGAAACACACATTTTCTTTTCCCTAATGCAAGTTGCATACACACATTATGTTAAAATGAGAACATAAAGAGAATCTATGCGTGTATGCATGTGTGCACGTGTGTGTGTGTGTGTGTGTGTGTGTGTGAACTTATCTAGAAAGGCAAAGGAAAAAGCATTTGGAATTTTGAGAAGATGGTGACCATGTCACTGCCTTCTTCTTCCTCAAGGGGCACCTACCAGGGCATGGAAAATGAGAAAACCCAGGTGACACTCTAAGTAGCCTCCCAGTCAGTTGCTATTATACCTTTCTATTTAAAATTTCTGCACAGCACTTATCCAATATGTTCTTGTTTATTTGTTAGTTATTTGTTGACTGGTTGATTTCTATCTGCATCCATTAGAATATAAGATTTACCATGTACCCTCAATGGTTGGAAAATAATTGTCTTTTCAGTTTGGCAATGAGTGAATGTATTATTAACCACCAACAAAACTGAGAACCATGAAACTTCTAAATATGTTTCATGGAAACATATTTTATGGAAACAAAGGAAAAAACCAAAACAATAAAACCAGGACATTTTTAAATAAAGAAATAAAAAATAATGGCAAAAATAAAATTCCGGGCTGGCCGAGTGGCTCGTTGGTTAAGAGTTGGCTTAATAATAAAGGACATAATAAAGGACCAAGACGGGCACTTCATGATAATAAAGGGTTCGATCCAACAAGAGGACATAACCCTAGTAAATATCTATGCACCTAACATAGGAGTCCCTAAATATATAAAAAAGATATTGACAGATATAAAGACAGAGATCAACAGTAACACTATCATAGTAGAGGATTTCAACACCCCCTTGTCACCATTGGATAGATCCTCCAGACAGAAAATCAACACGGAAACAGTGGCCTTAAATGATACTTTAGACCAGCTGGATTTAATCGATGTTTTTAGAGCATTTTACCCCAAAGCAACAACATATACATTCTTCTCAAGTGCACATGGAACATTTTCCAAGATAGACCACATGTTGTTAGGCCACAAAACAAGTCTTAATAAATTTAAGATGATTGAAATCATATCAAGCGTCTTCTCCAACCACAATGCTATAAAACTAGAAATCAATTATAAGAAGAAACACGGAAAGCACACAAATACATGGAGGCTGAATAACATGCTACTAAATAGCGAGTGGGTCAAAAATGAGATCAAGGAGGAAATCAAAAGATACCTCGAGACAAACGAAAATGAAAACACCACAACATAAAATCTCTGGATGCAGTGAAAGCAGTCCTAAGAGGGAAGTTCATAGCAGTGCAGGCCTGCCTAAAGAAGCAAGAAAAATTTCAAATCAACAGGTTATCCTTACACCTCAGAGAACTAGAAAACGAACAGCAAAATAAGCCTAAAGGGAGTACAAGGAAGGAGATAATAAAGACCAGAGCAGAAATAAACAAAATAGAGACTAGAAAAACAATACAAAAGACCAACGAAACCAAGAGCTGGTTTTTTGAGAAGATAAACAAAATTGGCAAACCTCTAGCCAGACTCATAAAAAAAAAAAAAGAGGACTTAAATTAGTAAAATCAGGAATGAAAGAGGCAAAGTGACAACAGACTCCACAGAAATACAAAAAATCTTAAGGAATTACTATGAGCAATTATATGCCAACAAATCTGAGAATCTGGAAAAAAATGAATAATTTCCTAGAAGCATTCAACCTTCCAAAGCTAACTCAAGAAGAAACAGAAAACCTGAATAGACAATTACCACCAAGGAAATTGAATCAGTAATCAACAAGCCCTCAATAAACAAAAGCCCTGGACCAGATGACTTCACAAGTGAATTTTGCCAAACATTCAAAAAAGAATTATCACCTATTCTCAAACCATTCCAAAAAATCCAGAATGACAGAAGGCTCCCAAGCTCTTTCTATGAAGCCATGATCACCCTGATTCCAAAACCAGACAAAGATGGTACAAAAAAAGGAAAACTACAGGCCAATATCTCTGATGAACATAGATGCAAAAATCCTCAACAAAATCTTAGCAAACAGAATTCAGCAATATATTAAGAAGATCATACATCGTCACCAAGTGACATACTAGTGACCTAGTATGCAAGGCTGGTTCAACATCTGCAAGTCAATTAATGTGATACACCACATCAACAAAAATAAAAATAAAAATCATATGGTCATATCACTAGATGCAGAAAAAGCAATTGACAAAATACAGCAGCAATTTTTGATAAAAATTCTTAGCAAAATGGGAATAGAGGGATCATATCTCAATATAAAGAAGGCCATATATGATTAACCCACAGCTAACATCATACTCAATGGGGAAAAGCTAAAACCATTCCCCTTAAGATCAGGAACAAGACAAGGCTTTCCACTCTCTCCACTTTTATTCAACATAGTTCTGGAAGTTCTAGCCACACCAATCAGACAAGAAAAAGAAATAAAAGGATCCAAATCGGTAAGGAGGAAGTAAAATTGTCATTATATGCAGGTGACATGATACTATATATAGAGAACCCCAAAGACTCCACCAAAAAAACTATTGGAACTGATAGACAAATTCAGTAGGTATCAGGATACAAAATCAATATTCAGAAATCAGTTGCATTTGTACATACTGATAATAAACTATTGGAAGGAGAAATTAAGAAAACAGTGCCATTTATAATCGCTTCAAGAACTATAAAATACTTAGGAATAAATTTATCCAAAGAAGTAAAAGACCTGTACTCAGAAAAGTATAAAACACTGAAGAAAGAAATAAAAGATACAAATAAATGGAAACACCTACCATGCTCATGGATAGGAAGAATTAATATAGTTAAAATGTCCATACTGCCTAAAGCAATATATAGATTCAATGCAATTCCTATCAAACTACCCTAGGGCATTTTTCACAGAAATAGAAAATATAATCCTAAAATTTATATGGAACCAAAAAAGAACCTGAATAACCACGGCAATCCTGAGCAATAAGAACAAAGTCAGGGGTGTCATGCTACCAAGCATTAAAACATACTACAATGCTACAGTAATCAAAGTGTGGTACTGGCATAAAAACAGGTACATAAATCAATGGAGAATAGAGAGCCCAGAAATAAATCCATGCATATACGGACAGTTAGTCTATGACAATAGAAGCAAGAATTTACATTGGGGTAAAGATAGCCTATTTAATAAATGGTGCTGGGAAAATTGGACTGACACAGGCAAAAAAAAATGAAACTGGACCACCTCCTAATGCCATATACAAGAACAAATTCAAAATGGATTAAAGACTTAAATGTAAGACCTGAAACCATAAAAATCCTAGAAAAAAATATAGGGTCTAAATTTGCAGACATTACCTTCAGCAACATTTTTACTGATACATCCCTGTGGGCAAGGGAAGTAAAAGAAAAAATGAACATATAGGACTACATCAAACTTAAAAGTTTTTTCACAACAAAGGAAATCATCAATAAAACAAAAAGGAAGCCTACTGAATAGAAGATATTTGTCAATGAGATATCTGATAAGGGGTTAATATCCAAAATTTATAAACATTCATGCAACTCAACACCAAAAAAACAAACAGCCCAATTAAAAAATGGGCAGAGGATATGAAAAGACATTTCTCTAAAGAGGACATACATATGGCCAACAGGCATTTGAAAAAATGCTCAACCTCACTAATCATTAGCAAGATGCAAATTAAAAACCACAATGAGATACCACTTCACTCCAGTCAGAATGGCTATCATCAACAAACAAGTGCTGGCGAGGTTGTGGGGAAAAGGGAACCCTGGTGCACTGTTGGTGGGACTGTAGATTGGTGCAGCCTCTATGGAAATCAGTAGGGAGGTATCTCAAACACTGGAAATGGAACTACCTTATGACCCAGCAATTCTACTCTTAGGTATTTATCCAGAAAAACCCGACATTAATTCGAAAAAATGTATGCACCCTTATGTTCATTGCAGCGTTATTCACAATAGCCAAGACTTGGAAACAACTAAAATGCCCCTTGGTAGATGACTAGATTAAGAAACTATGGTACATTTACACAATGGAGTATTGCTCAGCTATAAAGAAGAAAGAAATTGTTCCATTTGCAATGATATGGATGAGCCTAGAGAACATTATGCTTAGTGAAATAAGTCAGTCAGAGAAAGACAAATACCATATACTCTCACTTATATGTGGAATCTAAAGAACTGAAAAAATGATAAATGTAAACAGAAATAGTCTCAGAGACACAAAGGAAAAACTGATGGTTGCTAGTTGAGAGGGGGGTGGGGATGAAGTAGAAGGGGGAAGGGCGAGACAGTATAATCTGGCAACTACAATATGGCCTCAGGGATAGAAAAGACAGTCTGGGGAATACAATCAATAATGTTGTAAATATTTTTTAGGCCAAATGGACTCATGCCTTGTTAGGGAGACCACTTCACAGACGATGTAGAGACCTGACCCCGGCACTGTATATCTGAAGCTGAGGTTGAATAATATTGTATGTCAACTATAATTGTATATACGTATAGTCATGGGATGTGGAGTAGAATGTGGGAATGGAGTCAATAGTATTGTAATAGATAAGTATGATATCAGGGGTGGGAGGGCAGTGGATGGGGCAAGGGGGGTTGTTTTTTGTGAGGGGTAAAAAATATAACTATTGCATTGTTTTGTACACCTGAAACTAATAATAAATAAATAAATAAATATATATATAAATAATAAAGTGGTTTGGGAGCACAAGCTCTGAGCAGCAGGGCCCCAGTTTGGATCCCATATGAGGTCCAGTGACACTGCGCCCTCTACAGCTAAGATGGTGAACAACAGCTCGACCTGGAGCTGGGCTGCTGTGAGTCACCGGCGACGGAGTAGGCTGCAGTGGGGCTGCAGTGGGCTGCCGTGAGCTCCCGTGAATGGCTGGCAGCCAGCGTGAGCGGCCGTCCAATGGCCAGAGACTGATCTGTCTCAGCCAGGAAGAGCACAATGATCACAATGCCAACATGGGTCAGTGAACTGGCGTCCTCCACAACTAGACTGAAGAACAAAAGGACAGCAACTTGTCTGTTCCCCTTCCCCAGTTCCCCAGCACTGTTCCCCTCTCCCAATTCCCGAAGAAAATCTTTTTTTTTAAATGATCTTCATAACTATTAGTAATTTGCTTTAAAATAAATAAATAAATAGCATTCCATAGAAGAAATGTAAGCAAGCATTTCAGCTATTTCAATAGCTATAAAAAGTTGCTTTCTCCAACCAAAAGACAGATGATCAAACTGTTTTTTTTTTAAGCAGCTTTTTGTTGTTTTCAAGAACTACGTCCAAAATAGTGACAATGAAAACTGAAAATGAAATAATGGGTAAATGCAAACAAAATGAAAGTAAGATTAGGTATTTAATATTAGTGGGTATTAGGAATTATATAATTAACCTTTGCTAAAGTGAAATTTAAAGCTATTCACATGGAAATAGAAAAAGGAAGACAGCATAACATATTGGCAAGTGATCATAATCTATGACGAAGATGTAACAGTAATAAACCTTTAAGCAACAAGCAACGTGATTTTTTTTTAAATTAAGAACTCAGGATAAAAAGATTAACTTGATTAAAATATAGTTATAGGTAAACCGTTATTACATATTTTTCAGGATTTTACACAGTAGTCAAAACATCAAGGATGTAGATTATTCAATTAATCAAATTAACCAATTGAATATATGGATATATAAGACTATGCACTAAAAATAGAAAGTATGCATTCTTATGTTCCTAGGACTTAAAAATACACATCAATTATATAACATATTACATTTGAAAAATTCTAAAGTTTTCTTTTTTTTTTAAGATTTTTATTGGGGAATTGGGGGATGGGAACAGCGCTGGGGAATTGGGGAAGGGGAACAGACAAGTTGCTGTCGTTTTGTTCTTCAGTCTAGTTGTGGAGGACGTTGCTTCACTGGCCCAAGTTGGCACCATCATTGCGCTCTTCCCAGTCGAGGCAGATCAGTCGCCGGCTTCTGGACGGCCGCTCACTGCGGCTGCTGGCCGCTCACGCTGGCTGCTGGCTACACACAGTAGCCCATGGCAACTCACTGCCACAGGGGCTGCAGCCTACGCCGTCGCCGGCGACTCATGGCAACCCAGCTCCAGGTTGAGCTGTTGTTCAGCATCTTAGCTGTGGACGGCAGTGTCACTGGCCCTCATATGTGGGATCCGAACCGGGCCCTCTGGCGTCCCAAGCCAGTTCTTAACCATCGCGCCACTCGGCCGGCCCTAAAGTTTTCAAAAAGGAGATATTTCATAGGTATCATTTTTAAACATAATCCAATAAAAATTTATATTAAAGGATACAAAAATTATAAATTTCCCACGGCACAAAGAGAAAAACAGAAATTGCAAAGTGTTTGAAAAGTAATTAAGAACATCATACTAAATCATATATGTGACACACACCTACAATAGGACCGAGGTGACATTTTATAGCTAAAATGCATTTACTATCAAGTAAAAATAACTTAATAAGTATTTACTTTGAAGAAAAAGTAAATATAACATGATAAATGAAAGCAAGAAAGATAATGGCATTAATAGAAGGAAAGTTGAAGTTATTGAAAGAGAAAAAAAAAGCAAAAAAACAAACGAAGCAAATGGACTTAAGAAAAAGTAGAAAATCTGGCCAAAATAATGATCACAGAAGATATTAGAAATATAAAGCCCTACTAAAAAGCTTTTACCAGTTCAGATCATTCTTATGGCTGTATTTTATACCATTTCTAAAGAACAAACACTTCATATTTATTAAACTACTCTGAACTATGAAAAAAGAAAAATTCTCTAGTCTATTTTACTAAGCTAGTAAACACTAATGTTAAATTTTAAAGATAATCTAAAAGGAAAAAAGTGAGAGAAGAGAGAAAAAAGAAAGATCAGGAGAGAGGAGGAGCCTAGGAACCTAGGGAGAAAGAGAGGGGGGTGCTGGCATAAAAATAGACAATGAGTTTTGAATAACTGCCAAACCGCCAAACAAATGTGCTTTACTGTTTTACATTCTCACCAACAGTGCTTGAGGATTCCAATTTCTCCACATCCCCATCAACACCTGTTATCTCCATATTTTTTTTTATTATAGCCATCTAATGAATGTGAAGTGGTATCTTATTGTAGTTTCAGTTTGCATTTAACTAATGATTTTGAAAATCTTTTTATGAAGGTACATTTTTGTACCTTCTTTTTAGAAAAACAATTCCCATTTTTTAATTGAACTGCATTTCTTTGTATTGGTGAGTTTTAAAATTCCTTTATATATTCTGGATACTAGTATTAAAACGATGAAACAATGAAATTATCTATTCTGTTGTTGTTGCTGTGCTTTTGGTGTCATATCTAAAAAAAAAAGCTGATGCCTAATCCAAAGTCACAAATATTTATGCCTGTTTTCTTCTAAGAGTTTTATCATTTAACTCTTACATTTAGGTGTATTAAGCACATTGAGTGCGTTTTTGCATATGAATAGAAGTCAAAATTCATTATTTTGCAAGTGGATATCCAGTTGTCCCTGCACACTGTGAAAAAAAAAAACTATTATTTTCTCACTGAGTCATCTCATTACCTTTGTCAGAAGCAATTGGCTGTAAATGTAAGTGTTTATTTCTGGACTCTTCATTCTATTTCATTAATCAGTATGTCTATACTTATGCCAGTATCACACTGTTTTAATTACTGTACACTTTAGAGTAGATATTGAAATTGGAAGTGTGAGTCCCCAACTTTGTTCTTTTTCAAGATTGTTTTGGCTATTCTGGATCCCTTGAATTTCCATATTAGTTTTAGGATCAGTTTGTCAATTTTTGCAATAAAGGAAGCTGGGATTTTGATAGATAGTATGTTGACTCTCTAGATTAATTTGGGCATATTGCTATTTTAAGGATATGAAGACTTCTGATTCATGAACATGGGGGTTATTTTGTTCATTTATTTAAGTCTTGTTTAATTCCTTTAGTGATATTTTGTAATTTTCATTCTAGAAGTCTTCACCTTCTTTTATTAAATTTATTCCTAAACACTTTATTCGTTTTTGATGCTATTGCAAATGAAATTTTTTTAGTTTTATTTTTGGATGCTTCCTTGGTAGTATATAGCAATACAATTGGTTTTTGCATATTGATCTTGTATACCGAAATCTTGCTGTACTAATTTATTACCTTTAAAACTTGTGTGTTTGTGTGTGTATGCCTTAGGACTCAAAAGGGTCTGTGTTTAGGTTGGTACCAGTAGTGCCACTCAGTAAATCTAGTATCATCACTCAAGAAATTTGCAGATTTAAATGTGATCAATATTCATTTAAACAGATTAATATTCATTCATATGAAAATACATAGTATCTCCTGAATATAGAGAAATAGGGCGGAAAGTCTGACAAATATCTCCACTTTTGTCAGCTCAAACTTTTTTGAGCTTTATTCCACTTTGAAATTTTAAGATGGATTAGACAGTGTTGATTAAGTTCTGACAGACAGAATAACGTGATAAAGGTAGAAAGATTTCTCACTTTATGAATATACTTTTCTAACAAATCTCTCAACTTTACTGTCTTCTGTCCTAGCTCATATCACTTCAGGAAATACACACTAGTATGGTATATAGTGCCCAAAACACATGACTTGTGTTCCCAGAGGTATTTGTATTAATCTTCTCAGAAAAAGATCACTTTTGAAAAGTGCAGCCATTTTTCAAAATATCAAGATAAAAACCAGCAAGCTATACTAAAAGCAAAGCCATCGAAATTAGAGGTGTCAATACTGCTTTATTTCTAAGTATTTGCTAATTCTTACTAATAAAAATTGGGCCTTTCTCTAAATCTCAATTTTATTAGCTGCAAGTCAAGGTGGCAGTTTTAGAACACTGGAAAATGTACTTATAAGAATATTCTAACAGCCACATGGGTCCTTGTCTTTATATTTAACTGCAAAAAAAATGTGCAGAAAAATCTACCAGTCACTTTTTGATTCATCACTTCTGAAACTTTCCTCTTGAATATCCTTTTTATGGCTTGGAAACATTTTTCTTTTCTAATGTGCCTTGACTTATTTTGAAGTTTCACATTCTACTGCACTTTTGTCTTGTTCTTTATTCTCAACAGCACTCACATTTTCAGACTTGGTTTACCTATTATTTTGTAAGAATTTACTCAGATTTCATTCTAAATAGTCTCTTTTATATTTTGAGAAATTTGATCAATTAGAATATTATTTTCAAACTTATGAAACTTGAAATCTTTTCTTGCTTAGTCTTTTATTTCTAGCAACTGGCTTATTACTTTTAAGTTTTAGCAATCTATAAATCAGGAGAAAAATGCATACTTGACTATTTCTTGTTGAATCCAATTTGGCTCTCAGAACCAGACCTGTTTCCCATAGAAGTCAAAATCAGACTTTCAAGTTTCTTTACCTCATTCCTTGACCCAATTCAAAACAAAATTATAGTCTTTTTAAGTCCTATAAATTTATTACACCTAATATTTGATGAAGATAAGATAAAGGAGCTTCCCCACACCCCAAGAAAAAGGGAACACATAGGCCCATAT
The DNA here is from genome assembly GCF_001890085.2 of Hipposideros armiger. Taxonomy (NCBI): domain Eukaryota; kingdom Metazoa; phylum Chordata; class Mammalia; order Chiroptera; family Hipposideridae; genus Hipposideros; species Hipposideros armiger. The sequence goes on from NW_017731987.1 coordinate 778,282, forward strand.
TTTGCATTGGAATTTTAGTTTCTGATCCATCAAATCTTTATACCTTCTCTAATTCTCATGTCTAACCCTAAACTTTTTTGGCACTGTTTACCTAGACTTCCTTATGCTATGTGAGGTCTGACAATTAAGTTCAGAAACTCATCCTAGAAAAAATGCTATATGCTTAATTGCTGAATATCACTATAGTCACCTTTGAAGTACTCCCCTTGGGAAGCTATATACTGACACCAGTGCCTAGTCCACCCTTCAAAGCAATTTTGGAACTCTTTTTCTGGATTGGCCATCAGAGCTGTCAGTGTATTACCCTTGATGTCCTGAATGTCATCAAAATGTCTTCCTTTCAATATTTCCTTTATCTTCAGGTAAAGAAAGAAGTCACAGGGGCCAGATCAGGTGAGTAGGGAGGGTGTTTCAGTACAGTTATTTGTTACTGGCTAAAAACTCCCTCACAGACAGTGTCCTGTGAACTTGTACATTGTCGTGATGCAAGAGTCATGAATTGTTGGTGAAAAGTTCAGGTCATTGTCGTCTTTTTAACGCAGACTTTTCAGCACTTCCAAATAGTAAACTTGGTTAACTGTTTGTTCAATTGGTACAAATTCATAATGAATAATCCCTCTGATATCAAAAAAGGTTAGCAACATTATTGCAACAAGTTCACAAACTTAATTGTCCGACTTCGTGTGTCTGGAGATTACAAATGGTAGAAATTTAAATAATCCTGACCTTTTTGAGAGGGACACCAGTTTTTTTAACTCCTAAGTCATGCATCCTTTAATGTTCTTATTATTTTTCTCAAAGAAAGAAATGAAGATGGACCAGTTTATAAGTAATTCTTTGCTTCTGTTAAGCCCAATTAGGAGCATAGAACTAAAAGCAGGCAAAGTAATGAAGCATTATTAAAAACTATCTCTCTAATTTGCAAGATAAGCCCAAATATTCAAAGAGTTTCTCTTACTACCTTCTAAATAATTAAAAGTATTTTTCTTATGCAATACTCAGACTTTTATGATTCTATTGAATTGTCAGCAATTCTAAATAATGAGAAATTTAAATAGAACTTTCAAACACAAAGAGACCTTAGAGATCCAATAAAACACGTTCAAATGAATAAATGGAATGGAGGTATAGAAGGCCAAAGACTTCTCAAGATTACACAGTTAGTGAGAGATATCTGACTGGAATCCAAGTCACTAAAATCCTAGCAGTGTTCTTTCTCACCAAGCTTCCTATTGTACAACAAATTGTCTTTTAACTTTAGAATATGTTTCATACTTACAAAAGCATGAAGATATAATGAGGGAAATAACTCCAAAGGAAACTCTTAGCTATTAGGTCACAGGTTTTATGAATCCTGCTAAAATAAAAATACTCAATAAAAATCAGAAATATAATACTCTTGAAATCACAGCTATTTCTATCTATAAGTAAAATATGTTTTAAAGAATCATAAACCTTGTTTTTCAATATTCAACAGACTCTTTTCAAAGTTAACTGAACTTAAAATTAGTTGAATCAGTCTTCTAATTCTTTGCCTACCTCTACCTCTGTACTTTTGAAATACCAATTTTAAAAATCTTTCTCATTACCTGAAAAAAAACAAAAACAAATGTTTATAGTGTTAATTATAAAACTCCATAATTATGCACTCTCTATAGTGTTCATATATTATACAGTATGTGTCTTTTTTAAGTCAACAATTCTTCATTGGTAGGCCTGTTTCCATGAAAAGGAAAATATCTATTATTCTGGGACTTGTACTAAGAAAAACACATTTTAGAAAAATTATTTTTCCCCATAATAGTCCCACAATTTTGCCTAACTACTATTTTGGCTTATGCTTGGAACCACATCATTAAAGTGTAATGTTTATAGTCCTTTCATTTTAATTTTATTTCTCTGGACTGCCCATAATCCCTTCTAATCATTTTTGCTATGGCAGTTTTACCAACTGATAATGCCTGTTTCAACATTCAGGCTTTATGTGGATAACTATGTTATTTTACTGGCTTGGCACATTTGTGTCATACCACCAAGCCTGAATTTTCTCAGTGGGCCTTCTTTTAGCCTTGTATTCATTAACTTGAAGTACTACTTCTTGCAGAAATGTTGGTTCTGGCCAAACAGTCCACTGTAATTCTCCTCCATGCATTATCAATCTTCTTTGTCAGAGAGAAAATTTTAAATATGAACAAAATGAACCTCCGTTTGCCTTTGCCTTTTAACCTTATGTCTAAGAGAAACCATACCATGGTTTCATAATATTAAGTAGTATATATTATAAAGATACACTTTTTAAATATCCTAAACCAAGGCCTATCAAATGAAGTAAAACCATGTTGGATATGTCTAAATAAAAAATAGGATAAAATCTGTTTTAGGAGAATATTTGTCAAACCAAAAGGCTCAACAAAATATCTGAAATTCAACTTAGGAAACAAAGATCAACAATAAAATCACCAGCAGAAAATCTATATAAGCATTTAAGTTTCATGTCTTGAAAAAGACCTTGAGACATTCAAAATACGAATAGCAGCCACTGTTCAAGATAGAATTTTCAGCAAAAAAAAAAAAGAAATTGTTTCAAGAACTATCAGAACCTACTATTACATTTTGCAGAATGCAAAATCGACTGTCACACTTGTCACTGCAGAGGAATTGTTGAATGATTCTGAGGAAAGAGGCAAGATGGTCTGAAAATGGAGGACTGAGGATTTTCCAAGTTGCTACTCTCTCCTTCTTCTCATGGGATTCAAAGCAGAAGCAGCTGCCCTGACTGATATCCACGTATTGTTATTAAATACAAGTGACCCATTTGCATCTGATATCTTTTCTGGTAATAGAATTCTGGGGACCTAGCCCAATGAGCACTAGGAAGACATGAAATTAGATTACAGCGTTGAGTGCCTCAAGGGACACTCCCTGGCAGGAAGCTCAAAATCCAGGAGCTTTAAAGAAAGGCCATTTTGGGGTATTATACAGATTCAGAATATTTCTGTGAGGCTCCTGGTCAAATTCCAGGAAGTCAAACATTGTCAAAATGATAATCACAGTAATTCAAATATGTAAAACATGCTCAAACGTAATCATTAGTAAAATGATAATGAAATAAAATACTTTTAGTGCTTTCTAAAATGCAACTGTCTCCAATTGAAGAAATATACTCATATAATACTAAATGACCAACAAATATGCAGTCGTTTCTCTTACTCTGCCTCAACTCTTCTGAATTTGTACAAGAAGAACATTTCAGAATCAAAATGATTTTTAATGATGGAGCAGCTAATCAAGCTTTCACAAAGGCCATGGCCATTCAGATGACAGAACCCAGGAGCCCTTCAGGATCAATTAGGTGATATTAACCCTCAATTCTCCCTAATGAGGCATTTGAAAGTCTTGGATCTATTTAACTTCCTAAGCCTGAAAGCTACATCCATCTGTCACAGTTTGTCCTTTTAATTGAAATACTATTTCATATTTTGCCTTTAAAAGTGTTAAGGAAAGGGCATTAAAAATTTAGTGTCAGTGTAAATTAACAGGGAACTCCATAAAAGCACTAAAACAGTTCTCTAACTCATAGAAGACAATAATAGCCTATGAAGATTCAGGGAATGTTTTAATAATCTATCCATCTATTGTGTATCTTTTTATTAATTATGTAACTTCAGAAATCCAAGCCTGTTTCCACACATTCACTCAGCTATATGTTTCTTCATTCTGTTTTTACAAAGTGATTCAAAGTCCGTATAACTTTTTAAATGATTATAACATATGTGGGAAGATGTGGTCATTTGTAATGCATCCTATTCCTGAATCATACTGACCACCTGGAAGTGAATCAAAGGCTGAGCTACCACTGTGCTGTTCTCATCATGACTGATCAGCTTGGTAGTATGGTCATTTTCACCCTTAACAAGCAATATGAAATCAGAAAGCTATGTTAGGGAATAAACATTTGTTTCGAATTCCTTAATCAGGAAATGCTAAGATTTCATTATAACAAATAAGAATGTTTCATTTTAAGAGCTAAAGCAATTACCTACATGTGGGTTTGCTATGAAAGACTTTTAATTTTCTCCCTGTATAATGTGTGTGGACAAAACAAAACATTAGGCGATCTTTGAAGAAAAGTAATTGAAAAGACTCTGTGCTCAGACCTATGCTATGAAGGCCTAGATAAATTTTGAATCTTTCTTAAGATCATGTCATAATGCTATACATTGACTTGGCATAATTTAAATTCAAATTTTTGAGGTATTAACCCTCAGTACACTTTTTCTCTTCTTTTTCCCTCATGAAAATCATTATTATCATTAAGAACTAACTAAGCTGGATTTTAAAGAAAATAAATGCATGTAGATAATGTCCTCAGATACTTGCTTTTGACAGGAAAAGCACTTCTTTAAACCAAGATTTCAAATTTTAAAAGTCACAAAATTTTACTATGTGCCTTATTTTTACAATATTTCAAATCTGAAAAGTGAAGATATATATACCCATCAGCAAAATTGAATTAAAATTGGTTTTGTTTTTTAAATATAATGACTTAGCATTTGATGTTTTTAAAGATTATGTGCAATGGATATATTCATTTCGTATAATTTGTGATCATTAGTCTTGTGGGCTAAGCAATTCATTTGTTAGCAGTTGCATTTTGCATACTAGGATTGCATAAAGTGTTTCATTTTATTTAAATTACAGAAAACATTTTCAAAGTTTATGTCATCTGTGCCTCTTTTTTAGACTACATATGCAGAATACTAACTTAAATAAATACTATGTCTTCTCCTTACAGGAGAATATAATTTGGTATGTAAAAGAAAGTTCAGCATAGGCTAACACACAATTAAGTTTTATCTCCTAAGTAAAAATTTAGAAACCAATATTAAAAGCTTTTACTTTTAGAACCTTAAAAACAATAATGGCAGTAATACAGGTATAGGATAGTGCTTGTTCATTGTCATAGTTAGGTGCTAAACGGTACTATTTGGAGGTGAAATAGCAGGGAGGAGCAGCTAGGAATGGTATTGCTTTGTGTTTTACCTTGAATAGTTCAAGACATAAGCACAGGAAGACTATCTAGACAGCATCATAAAAAAGAAGAAAATTTACACACTGCACAGTAATTGACAAATCTAGTAAATAATAACATCAATACTTCATATAATAGCACTTGTTACTCTAATCCATACTCACTTCTGCCCTACCCTCACTACACTTCCAGGTCAGGAGCATAAACAGCATCTGTCTGTGTCTTCAGGATGAAGAGTAAGCTACAATTGTCTCAGCAAATTTGAAGTTTAAATTGCTAGGTCTCCAAAGAAGGCTCAGGGACTAAGAACTGGGTTTTTATTTTTTAAAAGTAAGCATGTGAAATAAAGGACAGGCAAGACTCAGCGATCAGTTCAGATGCAGAACTTTCTGAGATCTCCTAAAGCAATGGGGTGCAGTTAAGATGGATCCTTTACAGTATGCCCATGGCCGAGGACCTGGAAGAGAAGCTATGTTAGCAAGCTGGCTCTGAAAAAATTTCTCACTAGTATTTTTGTATTGACATATACCTGCAGGAGTTTTATATAAATTTTCTCCTTAAAGAGTAATGAGATGGAAGTAGCCCTGCTTTCTATTAAAACATACTATAAAGCTACTGTAATTAAAGGAGTTTTGTGTTGATTTAAGAACAAACTGAATCAGTAAAACAGAAGAGATACTGCAAATATTTAACATTAATTTTAATAATAAGTTCATAATATAAAGATATCAAATCAACAAGGAAAAAAGAACTTTCAATAAATGACTCTGAGACAATCAGCTATTTGGGGGAAAAAATCGTTTTAGATCATGTACTCATATTATATACCAAAACAGATTTCCAGTAATAAAAACTATATAAAAATAAAATGCTACAAGAAAATAATGAATTTTTCTTAACCCTGAAGAGGAAGGACACTATGTTTAAATCAGAGGGTGAAATCATAAAGAAGCAATAAATTTAACTCTAATGAAATGGCAAATTTCAGTGCATAAGAAATAGCAAAAACAAAAGTAAGGTGAATAAATTATTTGAAAGGATTGAAATGTTCTCTTCAAACACAGAACAGATTAAGCACTCTTCTAAAAACTGACAGGTTTATATTTTTCATGTCACCAAACTTGTTCTCTGGTTCCTGAGAGACAAGTTCTATTTTTCTATTTATGACTGTCAGCTTCCTGATGATAGAAAAGGTACGAGTCAAAATAGTAATTTAGAGCTATGACCCAATTAGGTAGTAGCATTATGAAGTCTGTTTTGAGAAAAATATTTATAATTACTCTTTTAATCATTCAATGCTGACCATTGAACACAAATTGTGTAAGTAGCTATAACTATTGTAACAGCTCACCTTCCCAAGTCAACAACCTTGGAATTCCCAGTAGGAACCATTTTAGTTGTCATTTCTAGGGATGAAAACTTTCTATATTCTGTAGTGTGTGTGGGGGGGGGAGGGGGGAGTGTGTGTGTGTGTGTGTGTGTAAACTTTTGAAAAGATGTTTAGAAAAAATATATTTTTTAACTAAAAAAAGCAATTTTATCCATTAGGAAAAAAGCTTGTTTTTGCCCAGACATTTGTCACTTGAAGAGCAAATTAAGGGTATGCACCTAGCATTGTTTTATAAAGATATACTAATTCAACACATACTAAACTAAAGACAGTCAAAGCAATCTGCATAATAAATAATGCTTTTAGTTTTACCTGGATTTCAAGTATAGAGTGTGGGTTAGATTTCAGATTTATGAGACAGCTTGATTAGCAACAATCCTAGGAATTTATAGATCTATAATAATAACCACTAACCAATAATGCACCTATGTAGCAGGAGCCGTGCTGAAGAGTTTGCATTTTAATTTAAAATTTACCATAACCTTATAAGTTACATACCATCATTGTCAGCAGTGTAGAGGTGAAGAAACTAAAGTTTAGTATGGTTAAGTAATTTGCCCAAAGTCACATAGGTAACAAATGGTGACGCTAAATCTAACTCCAAAAACTGAGTACTTAATTACTATTTTATTCTAGACAATCTCACCCATAATATATTGACCTAAAACAATGGATATCTAATTTAATTAAATTTAAAATAATTCCCATGATGCCAAATAGTAAAACAGGGTAAAGTCAGTCAAATTTCAGTATGCTTTCTAAACAACATTCAATCAGTTGCTACATGTGAAAAGATCTAAATAAGGACATAAATTTGTAGATTCAGTCTATACATGGGGACTGAGTTTTGGAGAATATTTTGAAAACCATTCAGTTTCAGGAAAACTGGTCATTTGGGGTTTTTGTGATTATATCTTTATTCAATTACTAGGAATATTTCTATGAATATATGATGTTTAGGGATTAATAATTAGTCTTTCTAACTTTCATTTACAGAACTTGGACTTAAGCTAAGAAATTTCATATACAATGTCCAATATAGCATACCATGGTATCTCATTTGACAATTTCATACAGTTAACAAAACAGCAGGATAAATAAAGATTGGTTTTTACACAAACAAAACTCTTCTTTTAATAAAAAGCAAAGCAAAGTGATCCCCAAACACAAAGAATTTATTTTAAAAACCATTCAATTTCAGAATTATTGTCCCTCTGCATCTATTACCTGATGCCAGCAAGCTATTTCAACAGTTACCACCCCTTTCTGTTAGAATTCTTATTTTTGGATAAGTGATCAATTGTTTCATGTTGCTATTCCCCAGAAAGCTATAAGTTCACCTCAGCTGCAAAAATTTTCTAAACTCTGAGCAAAGGCCCCATAGGCAAAGTTAGGACATGATCTTTCAAAACAAGTGTAACTCTATAGAAGTTACTCAGGAATTTGAGAAAGAAACATTATGAGAGAGCTAAGTTTGTAGTATTTATGGTTGTTTGCAAACCTGACCCAAAGAGGTGATTAAAATTCACACATAAATGACTATACTTAACCCTTGTATATGACTTCTAATATATTAAGCTTATTTAATTTACCACAATTTCCTCTAAATATATATTACTAACTATACTATAAAAGCTATGCTATCAAGTCAGAAGCTTAGAACAAGTTGTTCAGGGGACACCTTATGTTAGTGCCACATTAGATATACAGCCTCTAGGCTAAGTTTATTCCTAGGTATTTTATTCTTTTTGTTGCAATTGCAAAAAGAATTTTTGTTTCTTTTTCTGAGACTTCATTGTTAGTATATAGGAATGCAATGTATTTTTGTACGTTGATTTTGTAGCCGGCAACTTTACTATATTTGTTTATTGTTTCTAACAGCTTTTTGGTGCAGTCTTTAGGGTTTTCTATATATATCATCATGTCATCTGAAAAAAGTGATAATTTAACTTCTTCATTCCCAGTTAAGATGCCTTTTATTTCTTTCTCTTGCCTGATTGCTCTGGCTAGGACTTTCAAAACTATGTTGAATATCAGTGGTGATAGGGGACAATCCTGTCTTATTCCTGAATGTAGAGAGAAGGGCTTCAGTTAATTTTACTGTTAATTATGATGTCAGCTGAGGGTTTGTCACATATGGCTTTTATTATGTTAAGGTATTTTCCTTCAATACCCATTTTATTAAGTGTTTTAATCATAAATGGATGTATCTTGTCAAATGCTTTTTCTGCATGTATTGATATAATCATGTGATTTTTGTCCTTTATTTTGTTTATGTGGTGTATCACATTGATGGATTTGTGTATGTTGAACCATCCTTGTGCCCCTGGGATGAACCCCACTTGGTCGTGATATATAATCTTTTTAATGCATTGTTGCATTCAATTTGCTAAAATTTTATTTAGGATTTTTGCATCTGTATTCATCAGAGATACTGGTCTGTAATTTTCTTTTTTTGTGTTACCCTTCCAGGTTTTGGCATCAAGGTAATGTTGGCCTCATAAAATGAGTTAGGAAGCATCGTCTCTTTTTCAATTTTTTAGAAGAGTTTGAGGAGGACAGGGGTTAGAAGACCTTGTCAAATTCTACAAGGACTAAACTACCAGAAAATTCTAGTTGAAGTGAACCCTCCATTCTGAACATGATTCAAAAGGGCTCTGCACTAAGATGATATCATCAGGAATCCAATGCTCCCATTTAGAACAATCATGCTACAAAAGAAGTAAACAATAATATGCCCCTTTTGCAAATGTCTCTTTTATTTTCCCTTGGCCAAAGACCCTTCATTTATTCCATTGAACTATCATAAACAATATCTGTGTTGCAAAATGAAACTTCATTACATAAATGGGCTTACATGCAGTGGTAGACACTTTTAAGTATCCCTTTGTTTCCCTTTCTTCCTTTCTTTTAGGAACACTCAACTTCTCAAATGTGCTCACTGGACTAGAGACTTCATTTCCCAGCATTCCTTATAGCTATGTGTTACCATGTGATTGGTTTCCTGCTAATTGCATTTAAGCAGGAGTAATGTGTGCAACTTTAGCATTCTCTCTTTAAAAAAGAAAGTCATTTGCCTTTTACTTCTCTTTCCCACATCTTACAGCCTAGAGAGCAAACTTGGTAGTGAGCCAGTGTCCACCAGGCAATCAATGACAAACTTAGGAAAGAGCAGAGCAACAATATGGAAACAACCAAGAGAAATCTGTTTGTTTCCAGATCAAAAAATATATAACTATTCACTGTATATCTCTGTGTGCAATTTATGTATGCATGTATTAGCATATGACTACAAATAAAAGGAATCTTCAAGCTTTACATTTTGGTTTTATTTTATGTTTTTTCCCATTTTTAAAATTAAACTGTTATTTCTAAACAATAAATTCACCCTTTTAAGTGTACATTTCTGGGAGTTTTGATAAACATTTAGAGTTACATAATCACCACCCAAATCAAGATACATAACTGTTCCATCATGCCAAAAAATTCCCCCATGCCCCTTTATAGACAGCCGCACACCATCCCTATTCCCTAGAAACTACTGCTCTGTTTTCTCTCATTGTAATTTCACCTTTGCTTCTTTGTATATATATATAATTTTGAGCCTTCTTTCTTTCTTACTTTTGTCTATAACTCTGAAAGTTATGTACTATACACTGCACCTACTCTGATTATTGCCTTATGTCTTGTTTAATTTTAACATCTCTATAATGCAGGCACCACTGCACCTATTTTATACATAAGGAAATTGATACCCATAACAAAAATTTTGCAGGGTCACACAGCTCATAAACAAAGGAGTCTAGCTACCTAATGACCACTACAATACTGGCCCTGATTCAACCAACCTCCAGACTTATTTTAGATGAGAGCAAAATTAATTTCTATCTATTTCAATCTTTTTTTATTTTTAGTTTTTTTTTGTTATAGGGAACCAAATCTAATCTCAATTTAGATCCTCTTTTTTGAATCACTGTCTTCTCAGAACACATGCTGCGTACCTCTACAGCAAGCTTACCAAGGCCAGGGAGAGATTATAGTTTAATTCATGGTGTTACATTTTTGGACCCCTGATTGTGGCCACAGGTGAAAGAGCATTCTCAAATTCATATTTTTTAATATCAAAGTCTGTATTTCCATTTGTTTCAAACCCAAAGGAGGACAGGAAAGATATTTGTTGGAGTTTCTAAATCCCAACATTTATTTTCATTTCTAATTTGCCAAATAATTTCCCATTCTCCAACTCAACTTGTGTTATGTGCAATTTTTTTTCAAAAACTGCTTAGTCTTTATTTTAGCATGCTATTAAAGGTACATTTTATGCCAACTCACATTCACAGAAGTGGGTTTGCTTAAGCTAAGGAAACTTGATGCTCAAATAGGAAAAATCTACTTGACTCTCACATATATAAGATCTATAGGCTGAGATTCCCTCCTGTTTGGTCCCCTCAGCATATCATGCATAGTGGACCACAGCTCACGGAACCAGCTATTTTCTTGTGAAAGAAAAATAGTGTCTACTATAGGAAAGAATGGCCTATAAATAAAAAAAATATTTAGATGAGAACTAAATCCCGAGTTTTAAAACATTGTACCATCATATGCACACTTATGTTAAACAATCTGATGAAAGTTCATAAATATTAACTTTACATTGCAATCTGCATACATATTTTTATATAAGATATAAGAAAAATATAATTAAAACATCAAACATGAATATGTTAACCAAAAAACTAGGAAACTTGTTGGGTTTTTAGTGTTGGAATCACTAACTTAAGGAAGAAAACATAATGTTATCTGGTATTATTAGATGATAGCATTACTAATCTTGTAGAAATGGAAAGGAAGTCATAGTATGTATACTTCTCAGGGACGAAATGTTTCTGTATTATCATTATAGGAAGATGTGCTCTTGGTGACCAGCTGTTCTGTGTTTAGTTTGTGGACTTTCTTACATTAGGCCTGATTATGTTTTCCCCTCTTTTTTTGACTGCTAGAGCTTAGAGACATATTTATGTACCTCTTTCAGCAAGTAGATATAAATTGATGACTCATTTTTTATGTTCTAACATCATTCTAGAGGTCACCTTTTTTCCAAAACTCACTTTCCTTTTGCTTCTTTTAAATTATTTTAAATCATTCACCTTTTAAAAATGTAGATATTCCTATACTATTTCTTAAATAATTTGTGAAACAACACAAATTATAAATTAACTAGAAAATTATGCAAATATGGGTATTATTAGTTACCCACTTAAGACACCTAAAGTAATATAGATATTAGAATAAAATGTAAACAGTAATTATATTATCATCTTAACTCTAGGAGAACAATAGTAAAAGGATGGTTATAGAGTACTTGGCTGTCAGTGGTATAAATTCTATTTAACATATGGGGAAATAAAGACATGAGAAAGAAAATAAGTCTAATGGTTCAAAAATAAAAAACCTAATAGTAATGCACTATTACCGACTCCAAGTTCAGACTAACAAGTCAGTTGTTCATCAATAGAATGAAAGAGTTAATCAGCTCCATTATTTTAAAAGTGTAGATATCGTTAAATATAACCTTACCAATGTGTTTTGGTTGGTTCAATTTTTTATTACAGATGAACTCAAATTAAGAGAAAAATACATCTGCTACAATATTTGTGTGGATATATGAATCACTATAATAATATTTTACATAGAATAAAATAACAAATCAAAAATGCTTTATGCTGACATAGTTTTCACTGACAGTGCAGAAAGAAACAGAAAGGAAAACATTGTTTTAAGACTCCTTTGCCTCTCTTAGCTCCCTAGGCAATTTTGCTCTGAAACTTTCTGTCTTATGTGCATTCAATATCATTAGACTGAAACAGTTTAAGTGGTAAGTTCCAATTATACCTCTTCAGTTATTACATGTTAGTTGTTTTAAGTGCCTCCTCTCACTTTCAAAGGTACCCTGATTTGAATGACAAATTATATGGTCACCCTAAATATGATGGATTTCATTCAGTAGTTCTCAAGAATGGTAGACAGCATAAGACCTTTACTCCCAAAATGGTCATGATTCTATCCCTAGGAGACAAATTCATGATGGAAAAAGAGAGGAAGATCACTCTCTGAATACCATACCAAAGCTAAACATTTCCATAAACTGTCACTTAAATTATCTAGGATTAGAGCATATTTAAGGAGCTCTGTAGACGGTACATGAAAATAATTCTAATAAGCATTAACTTTTATTAACTCCTTATTTATGAATGTGCCTGGAATTATGACACTAAACACTTTATTTAGAGTATATCATTTACTCCTCAACACAGCCATGTAGCTATTATTACTACTACCTCTGCTTTACAGAAGGGAAAATTGACACTTACGGAGGATAAACAATTTACCCAAGGTTACACAATTTGTAAAGGGAAAACCAGAATTCAAACTGAAAACTGACACTTCTTCCAAAGGCCTCTACAACCAGCCACACTCATGTCTCACAAATACTTAAGGTATCATCTTGAGTGATATTATAACATCAGGAAAGCCTCACCTGTGCCCAACAACTCCCCCATAACACCTATCACTAATCCCAGAAATTCTTTTCCGAGAGTCATTCCCTCTGGCTCTGTTTATTCTTCTATGCACCTAATTGCACAATTTCCATTTTCAATTTGTAGATTCATATGGTTCTGATGAAACTGACACCTTCAGTTCCAAGAATGTGCATAAGACCTGAGATCAGATAATTTTGTGCATTCTTTCCTGTGGCCATAAAGATTGGCCCAAAGATGGACATGTGACAAAACCTGAAACCCTCTATATTTATAGTTAGAATACAGAGATATAGACTCATTTTTGTGCTAGGCATGAACGAGAACATACATAGTCCTGGGAGCTCCTGGCATCCACTTAGGGATCTGAAAGATAGATAAAATACCACAGGATGCACGGCAGGAGATGGAAAGAAATTGGGTCCTAGGTGGCACTGTTAATCCACTGGATCAGTCTTCACCTGTCGTTGGCTTTTTAGTTAGGGCTAATTGCTTAATTAGGATTTCTATAACTTGCAGCTGAACTAACCTGAATTAATACATAGGGATAACACTAGCAAACTGGGTGGGCCCGTGATGGAGTGGAGTGGTCTCTTAGAATCAGGGATGTTTGGAAAGGCGATATATGACACATCCCGATTTTACCAAGGGCTGCCAAAATTACAATGTTTTATAGGTCACTCTGATTTTTCTTAGTACAGTCAATGTACTAGTTCTTTGCAATATTTCCAGGACATATAAAAAGTAAATGATGCTTATGGTTAGCATCCCTGGCGTCGCTGGATTTTTCATGCCCAGAAAGACCTCTTTGATAATCTGCAGTTTTTGCCAGTCCCTGACATTAAATGCAAACACTCTAAATTCCCAAATAACAATGATACTAATGAGTAAAAAATAATAGTATTTAACGCCTTTCAACAATGCTGTGATGCAGGTAGTCATAATTATTATGTAACTGAGAAAATCAAAGTTTACAGAAGTTGTGACTTTCCCAAAGACACACACTGACTAAGTGACAGAGGTAGGATGTTATCCTGGATTTGTGTTGGATTCCAAAGACACTGCCCTTAACTAGCTGAGCTACAATAACGCTCCTGCTATAGTCCATCAGTTTTTCCCAGCTCACGTTTTGTTAGGACTCCACCCTCGAGTGCTGTCATGCTTCTCTCTGACTGCCCAGCTCAACACTTCTCATAATGCTTATCAGGAAACCACACCAACTCTAGTTTCTAACAGTTTCATTCTTCTATACCAAACCACAATTAACTTTTTTTGTCATGACCTACCCTGTGATTTGTAACAATGGGTGATAATGGGTAATCAGACGAATTAATCATTGCAAATGGACTGATATTTAATGTGTAACACCTCGGGAAAAATAATATCCTAACCATTTAAAATAGGTGTTATGAATTGTTATTTGGTGGGGCACTATAAACAGTATAAACTCAATATATGTCAGTGGGGCTGAAGACATGGGAATCCGCAGAAGGGCGGTATGATGCATCAGCTGCATTCTGACATCTGTAAAATCTACTGTATGTGCCTCTCAGTCCACTGTAATCAGGTCTATTATAGTTACTATCCATCCATCTTTAACTATATGTATGAGAATTGCTTAAGTAGAATAATAATAGGGACCAAACCTTCAGTGTATTCCCCCCAAAAGTATAAAGAATAGCAATATGTTTCCATTGGCCTAACCAAAGAGCTCACCTGTCTGCCCTCACCTCAATGACCCACATACCTTGAGAAGATAAACAACTGTGTGATGCTTTACAGGTTTGTTGACTCGGTGACAAAGTAAGTAGGGCTAAGTGAAGAATGATGTAAGATTAAACATTTGGAATGAATGGTCAGTAAAATCTCAAGCTCTATGCTGTAGAATAATGTTGCAAATCTTTTTTAGATTTTACCCACTTTGCAAAAATTTTATTCCAACCATAATGTTTTTAGTGTTCTGTCCTTGTATTTCAAAAACATTTTTATGTTTCAGAGGCAATGTCTCCACTTCTGTCACTGCTTCTCAAATCACTAAGCCAAGAGACCATACCTTATGGCTATAAAAATACAGATCCCCAGGCAAACACAGAAAAGCCAAAATTATTCCATTTACTTTATGGCCATGCCTGTCATATTGTGACCAATAGACTGATTTTTGCTGGCTTTTTAATGAGTTTTGCATCTCTGCCCATTTGTGCTACAGCTTATTTTCATGAGAATGTGATTTCCCATATTCACTATTCTGCAAGCCATTTCTGCGGACATGAGCACAGCACTAACCCAGAAGGGAAGTTGTCAGGTTCTTTCCGTAAAGTAGACATGTGCCATCCATCAGAAAGCTGATGTTGAAATCAAATTTTTTACAAAAGGTGGCAAAAGAGTACCAGAAAAATCTGATTTTATACATCACAAGAGGCATGGCACTGCTGCTCAGAAACTCTTTAATTTGCTCTGTATATTTAGACACTTTTCTAAATCAAGACATGTTTCAAAAGCCTACAACCAAGTGTATGCCTTCCAACACGTTCACTCTAGTGGACTAGGGTTTAGGATGCAGCTGTCTTACTGACCCTGTAAGGCTTTCTTAATTCCTATGATATCAGATGGGTCCAATGATCAGCATTTTCTCTCAAAAGTTGGGAAAATATATTGCCTTTAGACAGGCATCAAACAATATTTTTGCACTTCATTCAAAATGAAGTTCTAATATAAATGTGATAATGCCTGGAATGTTGTCTGAGCTCATTTGGAGCCACTTTAAATATGTATACGACTTGTGACAATAGCTTTCAAATTCTTTGGCTACTGCCCTAAGGTGCTCATATACCTGTTCCCTAAGTTTCCTTCTTTAATATCACTTTAATTTTGCTTTCTATCTGAAGCTGTTTCCCAGAGACCAATGCCAATGAGAGATGAGCCTAACAGCTATCAAAGCTATCACTGAATATTGTCAGTTCTGCCTCCTGCTTCTCTTATTCCTCTGTTTCTTATTCCCCTATTTTCACCACTGCCACCATCCTTGTCCAAGCTAACAGGATCTCTGACCCATATTACTGCAATATCCTCATAACTGACCCCCTTTCTCCCAGTCACACCTAATTCCATCCACTTTTCACTCTACAAATGAATTAAAAAAAATTGTGTCATGTTTCTGATCTCCCCCCACCCCCAATAAGACAGACATTTGCTTCACTTCCCATTTCCTTAGAATAAGGTTAAACAACCTGAACATGTACTACAAAGCATAAGAGGATTAGGACTGCCTTTGTTTCCGTCATTAATTTTTCATGCTTTTCCAATATTTCAGCTTGCCATACTCATACTCACCAGGTCTCTCTTGCCCCCAGAACTCTGAAATATAGATCTCTACCTACTCTCATTATCTAACCTCCCCCCATCTTTTAGCATCCCTCCAACACTTTATTGGCTCACTTCCACACCTGAGGTCTCAGCTTTTAACTTCTCTTCCCCAGGGAGTCTCTCAATGACCACTTGGTTTCCATGTCATATACTTATGATGCATTCTCATTGCACCTTGTACTTCACTTTTCTTGATACCCGTAATCGTTTTGATAATTTATTGTCTATATTTCCTACTAGGTCATAATTTCTGTGACATGAGAAACTCTGTCTTCACCATTCTTGACAATGTGTATACCCAGTACTTAGCACATAAAGGGAGCACAATAAATAATGAAGGTAATAGGACTTTTTGGCTTCTGCTCTAATAACAAAAGTCTCCAAGGAAAATCTGCCAAATTCTAGGATAAGTGCCCACATACTTTTCACTGTTTCCAGAACAGACTCTAATTTCTATTGAATTTGCAGAAACTCAATGTGTCATTTTGAACATAAATGGAATGCAGAGTCAAAATAAGATTTTGCAGTTAAGTGCTCTACCTATGAGAAAATAATCATCTAAATACAAGTGAATATTATATACTAAATACCTTCACGATTATAATGTGTGTTTCATATGTATTACTTAGGGAATAAGAGATTAGAGAGAGGAAAGGTAGAGGGGTGTGTGTGTGTGTGTGTGTGTGTGTGTGTGTGTGTGTGTGTGTGTGTTTAAAATAGCTACACATTAAAGGTATATGTATTACATTTCTAACATCAATTTTGTTGGGGACTTTCTCCTGTTTGCTTTTTTTCATTCTTTTGTGGATTTTTCCATCAACCTTCCTGAACCCTAGCAGAAATCACTTGTTTATTTAGTGACAGGTACAATCAAATTTCAGTTTTTCCAGAGCTGATCCCTAACAATGTGTTCTTCAGAGACTTTACTTCATAAACCAGCAGTAGGCTCTGTTTAACGGTAATGAATAGAACATGAAAGAGATGAGTAGAGAAATAAACAACGTTGATAAACCAGAAGCTTCCAAAACATACCAATTTCTTAAATATTTTTTGGTCTATGCATTACACAGGTGAGAAATATACACAATAACATATTTTCATTTCTGTTTTGAGTTTTAATTTTTATTACAAAAAACATTGTCTCATAAACAAAAGTGAAGCTAATTCAATGAACTCCTGTATAACTATACACCGTATTCAATAATTACTACAGTTTTGTCACATTTGTTTCATCTACCGTAACTTTTGTTTCATTTTATTCCCACTGTATCATTTCTATTTTACTCTAAAACAATATGAACTTTTCTTCATAATCATAATGCCATTATCGCAACAAACAAAAAAGCAGCCATTCCTTGATTGTCTCTTTAAAGTTGATTTGTTTGAATCAGGATCCAAACACACTTCATACATTACATTTGGTTGTCATGTCTGTTAAATCTCTGCTATTCCAAGTGGTTCTCCTCCAGTTTTATTCATGCCTTTGACTTACATAAATCAGGTCTGTTTTTCCATACAATGTCCTAAAAACTAGACTTGTTCATTTATTTGTGGTGATATTTAACTTGTCCTTCTATCCTTGTAATTTGTTTTTTAAAATGAAATATACCCAAACAAGAATACATATTTGCCAAAAACATCTCCAAATATTTCAATATAATTCACAGAATTTGTACTGTACTTGAAGTTTTCCAAGTTACTTATTTGTACACACTCAAGTAGCTATTATTGCTTATATGTTGATTCTACCTATTTCACCATTAATTCAAAAACTGAGGTAAGCCTGATCATTCATGATTAAGCCATCGTGGTCAGACCACAAGTCTTTGGAGAGGTGGAGACAGAAAAGTTAGGTGCTTGACAGACTGCAATGCAGCAGAAATTAAAAAGCAAAAAAGGGCTGTGGAGCCAAACAGGCCTGAGTCCTAATCCTGTCTTTGCGACAACTTACAAAATTGTGTAATCACAGGCAAACTACCTAACATGTTTGAATCTCAGTTTCCTTATCTATAAAATGCATGTGGGGGTAATCCTATCTATATTACAGGGTTATTGTGAGGGTTAAATAAAATAACCTCTATAATGTACTTGTATATTTCCTCACTTATAAAGGGCAGCATTTTTAAGATACAGGAAATTTAAATGAGATATAAAATGGGCACTTATCTTATTAGGGAGACCAGTTCATGGACTTTGTAGATGCCTGATCACTGCATTGTATACCTGAAGCTGAAGCTAAATAATATTGAATGTCACCTAAAACCGTATATATATATTTTTTCATGGGGTGTGGAGTACAACATAGGAAATAGAGTCAATGGAATTGTAACAGCTATATATGATGTCAGAGGGGCAGTAGACTGGGGGAGAGAGGTTATCCAATTGTGAGGGGTGTAAATGTCTAACTATTACATTGTTTTGTACACCTGAAACTAGTAAAAAAAAAAAGATATATCATGGATTAATCTACTTTATTTCCAGTGCCTTTCCTTCAATCTATTAAAAACATCCCAAAGATGGAGCTATTTTTATTACATTTTTTCTTATAACATGTAAAAAGTTTACATTGTCAAAAGAATGAGAAGACAAGCCATGGACTGGGAGAAATGATTCTAATCCAAAATATACAAAGAACTCTTAAAACTCAATAATAAGAAAACAAACTACCCATTTAAAAAATGAGCAAAAGACATGAACAGACATCTCACCGAAGAAGATATACAGATGGCAAATAAACATATGAAAAGATGCTCAACTTAATATGTCATTAGGGAATTGAAAATTAAAACAGTGATGTACTACTATACTTCTATTAGAATGCTCAAAACAACTATAACTCTCATTCATTGCAGGTGGGAATGCAAAGCAGTACAGCAACTTTAGGACACAGTTTGGCAGTCTGTATAAAACAAAATGTGCTTTTACCATACAATCTAGCAATTATAACCTTTGGTATTAACCCAAAATAGTTGAAAACTTACACCCACACAAAAATCTGCGCACCAGTATTTACTGCAGCTTTATTTATGATGGCCACAACCTGGAAGCAACCAAGATGTTCTTTAGTAGGGGAATGGATAAACTGTGGTACATCCAGATAATGGAATCTCATTCAGTGCTGAAAAAAAATGAGCTATCAAGCCATGAAAGGGCATGGAGGAATCTTAAATGCTTATTACTAAGTGAAAGAAGCCAATCTATAAAAGCTACATACTGTATGATCCCTATTATATTACATTCTGAAAAAGGCAAAACTATGGAGACATCAAAAAGATCAGTGGTGGGCCGGCCGAGTGGCGTGGCAGTTATGAGCTGGCTTGGGATGCCAGAGGGCCCTGGTTCAGATCCCACATATGAGGGCCAGTGACACTGCCCTCCACAGCTAAGATGCTGAACAACAGCTCAACCTGGAGCTGGGCTGCCGGGAGTTGCTGGCGAAGGCGTAGGCTGCAGCCCCTGTGGCAGTGGGTTGCCATGGGCTACCGTGTGTAGCCAGCAGCCAGCATGAACGGCCAGCAGCTGCAGTGAGTGGCCGTCCAGAGGCCGACGACTGATCTGCCTTGCCCAGGAAGAGTGCAATGATGGTGCCAACTTGAGCCAGTGAAGCGACGTCCTCCACAACTAGACTGAAGAACAAAAGGACAGCAGCTTGTCTGTTCCCCTTCCCCCAATTCCCCAGTGCTGTTCCCATCCCCCCAATTCCCCAATAAAATCTTAAAAAAAAAAAAAAGATCAGTGGTTGCCAGGAGTTGGGGGGGAGGGAGAAATGAATAGGTGAAGCACAAAGGATTTTTAAGGCAGTGAAACTAATCTGTATGATACTAATGGTGGATACATATCATTATATATTTGTCAAAATCCATAGAGTATACAACCCAAAAGGTGAACCCTAATGTAAACTATGGACTTTGAGTGATAATGATGTCTCAATATAGGTTCATCAATTGTAACAAATGTACCTCTGTGGTGTAGAATGTTGATAGTCAGAGAGGCTGTGCTTGTGTGGCGGCAGGAGGCATACAGGAACTCTCTGTACTTTCCACTCTATTTTGTTGTGAACCTAAAAATGCTCTAAAATATGTCTTTAAAAAATAGTTCATGTTGTCATCATTCTTCACCCTCCTGCCAATCCCATCACTTTATACATGCATAATTTATTTTTCTATTTTTAACTCTTTCCACATATTTCCATTCAACAAATCTTTACCTGCATGTGTTGATTTTCTTATTCTAGAACAGAGGTCTGCAAACTGCGGCTCGTGAGCCACATGCGGCTCTTTGGGTACGTACATGTGGCTCTGATGTAAAGTCGAAAATGAAAATAAAACTATCACAGATTCATTTATAAAATTTTTAAAGGATATTATTCATATAATGGTGATTTCATTTGTTTTATGGCTCTGAAATAATATTGTTGTGATCAACAGGATTGGCTCTTCTGTCTCAAAAGTTTGCTGACCCCTGTTCTAGAATATAAACCCCATGACAGCAGGGACCCCTGTCTGGTTTTCATCGTTGTAAGTCAGTGCCTGACTCATAGTAAGTATCCAACAAATATTATGAAATGAATTAAATACCTTTGTTTCTTGTAGCTATAGTAGATAGTTTTTAAAATATAAATCACAGGAAGACATCAGACATGGATAGATTTTTAATGATTTAATGGTCTAGTTGCCCAAAATATGTTTCCTAGTCAGACGTCACTGTACATGAAAACGTATCATTAATCCCAGTTTTTACTAAGGGTTTCTCTCTTAAAAATACAGACTAACTCACACCAAGGTTTCAAAGACTATATCTTTTACACTTGGCAAGAGGGACCTAGGTAATAATAAAAAATGATTCGAGCAAAGGAAAAACTATAACAAAGGTGGTAAGGAAGGATGGAAAACCAGTCACCTACTTTAAACTTTTGCCTGGTGCTCTCTCTTTTACAGAATACCAGATGGACAGAGTTAGGAAAGAATACTGAAAATCTGGACCGTACTAAACCAATGAGAAGCTACTCTGCTTTTAAAGATTTCTCCAGATGTCATTTCCATGCTTCCTGAGTTATTTTGATATGTGTTCCTTCTGTCATAACTTCCCATCAAATGTATGAAGCAGTTACCTTTACCTTGTACCTCAAATCATTTGTCTTCTGAAGAGTAAACTTGATTGTGAGCTCATAATAAATTTGAATAATGTCATGCTACATAAAACCATTTTCAAAACAAACACAGAAATAAAGAAATGACCAGTAATTCTGGTTCATGTTCAACAAGTGAGGGTTATCCAAACTGGTACATGGAATGGACTTTTCACGTGCATATTTGGCTCTAATTTAGCTCTTTGTTCAGCTACCAGGAAAATAATTTTACAAGGTTTTATAGGCATTTATGGATTTTTCTATACTCAATACTTTTAATAATATTTTTAAGTCTCTTTAAGAATTAGGTACTGGATTCCTAAAGAATAAGTTCTCTCAAACAATATCAGTACACGCTCTTTGATGTGATTTTCCCTTGTACCTTGACTGTGAAATATATACTGATGCTGACTTTCAATACAAAAACAAAATTAGGAGCAAGTATGCATTCTGAGGAAAACAAAATAAAATTGCTTCCAGCAGTGCCTTCAGTCAAATGCTTCTTAATGTAATGAATTTTTATCCACCTGGAGAATTTAGGCA
Organism: Hipposideros armiger; assembly: GCF_001890085.2. Classification (NCBI taxonomy): domain Eukaryota; kingdom Metazoa; phylum Chordata; class Mammalia; order Chiroptera; family Hipposideridae; genus Hipposideros; species Hipposideros armiger. Next base: position 800,277 of record NW_017731987.1, read on the forward strand.
ATATAATAATATTCAAAATATACTTGGATCTGGGGATACTGTGACCACCTAATCAATTTTGTATTGCTGTATCCAAATGAAACAGCTATTAATCTTAAATTATTATAAAAAATATTAATGAGATTAAAATAACCACCCAAACACACACACACACACACACACACACACACACACACACACACACACACACACACNTATTAATGAGATTAAAATAACCACCCAAACACACACACACACACACACACACACACACACACACACACACACACACACACCTTTTTGCTCTTATGACAATTTTTTAAATTATATTTTATATATATGTAATTTATACTGGGAAAATCATGTACTTTGGGATGGAGACAACTTATTTTAAGTTACAGATCCAATTCCTACTGGTATGGTCAAGCTACTTGAACTTTTTAAGTCTCAATTTCCTTATTAAATAGGAATATCAACACTTTTGTTATAAAATTATTTTATCAGTAAGATACAGTATTAAAAATGCTTTGAAAAGCTCTTGGTACATATTAGGAGCTCAATAACAGTGAAGAAAAATTAGCTGTTTGGTCCAAGTCAAAGGGTGTATCCATTGGGCAAACCATTGCTATCTCTTCCAAGATTAGCATAAACTGACCATCAAATAGTGCTATAGGTCTGAATATGCCCAGAATGATGGTGGGATGTATTGAATCACTTCTGACTCAATCCCATCATGAGGATTTGGATCAAGTCATTATACCATATCAGTGTGAAATTGGCCTATATCAGCTTTGCTCCCATTCACCCCACTGATGGAAGGAAAATAATAACTTATTCCTGCTCTAAATGTCAAACTGCAGCATAAGACAGTGAATCAATGAAGTTTGAGTGATGCACGGTTTCATTTTACATTATTTATGCCTTTTTCCTAAGTAACTGACTACTTCTTATGCCTTTGGTTCTGCTAATCAGCTGAATGAATAACCTCAAAACAAAATCACACCCCATTCCCCTTGAAGAAGGTAGGCCGGCCTTACTGATTTGCTTCCAAAGAATATGATAAGGGGGAAAGTAAATTTGCCATAGGGAACACTGGTAAACGCTGCCCCTGCCAGGTGATCAATGTCAACACCTACAGTAATAAGTCCCGGTATAGCATGTATTCCCTGATGTGATGAGAAGGGCACTTCAGTTCTAGTATTCTTCTCCTGAACCCATAATCCTAGTCTAATTATGACAAAATATCACACAAACCTAAATTGAGGAACATTCTATAAAATCTCTGACCAGTATTTTTCAAAAATGTGAAAGTCATGAAAAGTAACAAAAGATTTTACAAACTAGAGGAAACGATGGAAACATGATGACTCTAAGCAATTTTTATTCCAAGATTAAATCCTGGAATTTAAAAAAAAGCATTAGTGAGAAAACTAGTTAAATATGAATAAACTCTGAAGTTTAGTTAATAGCAATGTACTAATGTTGATTTCTTAGTCATGGTTGTATAAAATAGTAATAACTAATGAAATGATGAGAACTTTCTGTACTATCTTTGCAACTCTTCTGCAAATTAAAATTATTCCAAAGTAAAATTTTTAGTAAAAAAATAATTAAAAATAAAAGTAAACCATAAAACAGAATTATAAATTAACTAAATGAAATGCATCTAAATAGCTATAGTCTTCATTTTACCTTTATTTTCATTAAAAGAAACTTTAAATCTATAGACCACTTTACAGACTTTAGACCACTTACACTGCTCATCTGTGTTATTGAAGGTGATACCAGTAAGGACAGAGAAAGTAAGGGTACTTTTCCCTGGTTATTAAACACTTTTATAAATGACAGGACCTGAATACCCTGATAGTCCCTTTTACTTTAAACAATTAAAAAATTGTTGGGTGACAGTTCTATAATAAAGCTATTCATTAAGCATCTTATGATAATATAACCTCATAGTGCTAACCATATTTCTAGAGATGGTTACATAAAGAAACTTTTTTACTAAGTTAACAGAAAGCAGATGTTTCTCCTGCCCTTACATGTCAGAATTATAATGGCATCATACCATATAAATCGTGCATCATTTTATCTTCATTGTATTCATGACAGTGGAAACCTAATTCTGGGGTAAATCCCTGAGTCCCATTAGCTTTCATCTTCCCTTTAGAACTAATTACATAAAGAAAATGATCCCCCTTAATTAAGTGTTTTTTGGCTAATCTCAAGTCTCATTTTGCCTTAGTAAACATGAATATTTACTTGGATTTGTCAACTTTTGAACAAGATGTCCTGCTTCCAAAAACACTAATTTGGATTCTGGACCACTGACCAAAACAAAAAAACAGATGTCAGGAACCAGTCTAGGTAAAATAGTATGAGAAAATTTATCTGTCAGCCAGACAGCAACCCATGGAAGGTAAGATCCAAAAAATGTTTCTCTGTTTCTTTAAACTCAGACAGTGCTGAGAAAATACCAAATGTTTGGGGAGCTGGAAGAGCTAATGTTCTAATTCTATTAAAACATATTAATGGGACCTTCATTTCTCATCATTATCAACCAATCAAGCAAAAGAGAGATTGTGCTCACAAACAGTTATCTCAATTATAGCAATCTTAATATTTCTATGTAATTTAACAAAAATAAGGAGCATAAATATCTTATACAAGATATTTAAATAAAATTGTTTGAAGAAAAGTAGGGGTGTGGATGAGTTTTTTTCTTGACAACTCTAATAAAGCCTTCAGAAGCACTGCACCCAAACCATCGGTGGCTTCGATTTGTTTAATACACAATAAAAGGCTTCACTAGCCTCTCCAGTGAATGATTTGACAAAATAAAACTCTCGATTTAAACCATATTACATGGTATATTAGGCAGAAAATGCCAAGAGCAGAAGGCAATCATCAGATGCGGGATCCGTGAAGCAAATTTACTGGAACTGTTAGTAAATGTACTGGATCATTGCTTTTGGAATTCCACATAAAATACGTAGGTCACTGTATTTAGAAAAAGTGCGTAACTGTCTAAACGCAATGTCAGGGAATGATAACAGAATGCTTGCTGATATTACTTTTGTTGAGAACGCCCTGCCTCTGGTTCAGCTTTTCCTTTCAGATCCAGACAACTGTGATTCAATCCTTATTCAAATAAAGGGTATGGGATAGCTTTTCAAAAGCAATAACAGAAAATTGCTTTTGGAAAGCCAAATAGAGAATACACTGCCGCTTGAGTACCTTAGTACACAGCCATCACAGATTGCAGTCCTACATCTAATTTCAGTCAGCTCTCCAACCAAAAGTTCTTATGAAGAGAAAAGACCCGACAACAGAAAGTTGCTGCCATCTACAGGCTTTATGGAGCTTTATCCTAAATATTTTAAAGATTTCACTGAAATCAAAAGACTAAGAACCTATATGGTAAACACATATGGTGTATCAGCCCATATTCCCAATAAAGAGTGTATAAGAAGGATCCCTGTTTTTCAGAAGCTTCCAGATTATCTCTGAGATTTCTTCATATTCGTTGGACTTTGTTTTAAAACTGGGTACATTTAATAAAAAGAAATTAAAACCTAAAATAATTTTAGTAAATTAGCTTTCTTATATCAAGTAACATATAAACGGTAATAAATATCTCCAGGACCTTATCTCTATTTCCACAGCAGTCTTAAATATCATCTAATTAATCATTTTCCTCTTATAACAACTTAATTGGTAACTTATAAATTACGATTAAATGCAGTATGGCAAAAAGATTAACTGCTCAGGCTCTGAGTTCAAAGGGTTCATCTTCAAACTCTGGCTTTATGATTTATCAGTGGTATGACACTGGATACGAACTTGGCATCTCTGTGCTCAGCCTTACCATTAAAGTGGACAGAACACACGCTAGATAAAGATATTGTGAGGTTTCAATAAAAAACTGTATTAAGGGCACTAATAACAGGAAATGGCATTTAGCACTTTAAGTGTTAGCCTTATAATAAATGTTATTATTATTATTATTATGGTAAAAGTCACATATGCAAAAGTAAGGAATGGTATTTTATTATCTTATTATCTCTCTGAGTATATGTACTTTTGTGAATTACATATGTATGTATATATGAGTACATACGTATGTACATAATCAGGTATTACGTATATTCCCATATAGCAACATAATAGGTAAAACCACAGTATATATCCCAGTGGCTGTCAAAACTGGCTGAGCATCAGAAGCTCCTTGGGAACGCTTAAAAATTGTGGCTTCCCCAACTTCACTCCTAGAGATTCTGATGTTAATAGGCCGTTTTTTTTTTTCAAAGTGCCTCTAGTGATTCTAACATGTTGCCAAAGTTGAGAACCAGTGTAATATATTAGGTTGTACATTTTATTATGTCACATAACAAAAAATATAGATGAATTCTTTCAACCATGCACAGGAGTTGAAATTGTGTTAATGATATTCATCAACTAGAGCCAGTTTTACCATGTCATGTATATTCCCTTTCAATTATGTGTATGTTGGAAACATTTATTTTAAAAACAAACCACTTTTATAGTTGTCAGCAGACATTGCCACTGGATTGGGGGGAAAATGTCATATTTACTTTTACCTATCAGCTACACCAACAGTGGGAATTCTATCATTAAAGAATATCTGGTCATTTATTTGGTTGAGGCATTTTAGCATGTTTGTGGTTTAAAGGAGTGTGAGGTTTCAGTAAGTCTGATTCTCCAGAAAGTTACCCTAACCAAGTTTGAGTTGGACTAAAGAATGATTCCATATTTGTAATCTGACAACAAATGAGACAACAAAAGTAAAAAGGAAGAAGTCACTATAGTCCAAAGAGGTTAGCATTTTACATTTCTGTAAGTATATTTTGAATTTTTAAATCACAAGAAATATTTACAGAGACTGTGTCTTCTCTTGGTTAAGAAACAAAGAATTCATGTAAATGTTTATTAATTTTTAAAAACACATGCAGGTTTATGTTACAGGCAAGTTTCTTTATTCACTGCCTCATGCGTATTAATTACTATCTCATACATATTAATTATGCTTCATACATAATAATTACTCAGGATGTAAAGCTTGTATATATCCTACCTGCATCTCTGAACTAGTTCTAACAAGTTCAGCATGGCTAAAATGATACTCTCAATTACAGTATGAATATGCAAACGGCACCAAATTAGTATCTTTCAGCAGCCCTTAATCTTAAAATAGAAATTTTTAGCAAATAATTTACTATTTGTCAAGCAATGCTTCCCTAACAAATATTGGTGTATTTTTAGAGTGTAAACAGATGCTTTTCTACTTCTTCCCAGAGTATCCATCCTCATACAGTCTATGCAGTCTAGTTGACATATAACTGAGACATTAAAATTACACAAATGAAACTATTTCACTCAAAGTAGCAAATTAAACAGCCTAGGAAAGAAAGTACGCTTCTCAAATATAAGGGATCTGAGGCGTAAATCATAGCATAATTATTTACATTTTGTGTGAATTTAGTGCACTAAATGCACATGCACACACACACACATACACACACACGATTTATAAGTACTACAGGACAGGTCTATAATCTAAACTAGAAGAAAGGGCAGTAGAACAAGAATTTGCCAAATTAAAAAAAAAAACCTGCTTCTGTCATTTATAAACTTAATGCCACAAACTATAAAAAGCTGAAATCAATATCAACTGACTCAAAATGAGTAAGCCTCAATAGCATCATAATGCCTAAATCCATAATAAAGATGAAGTAGCTACCATTTTAACTGTCTCTTTGTATATAAGTCCACGTGATGAAAGAGATTAGACAGTTATACTACTATTAGAATGATCGAATTTTAGAGGTACAGTTATAGTAAGGACCACCTACTCCAGTACTTCTCATTTTTTCAAAGATATGACTTTTGAGAAATAATAATAGCTAATAATTATATGAACATATTGGAGACTTTATCATGTGCTAGATACTGCTCTGCATGCATGACAAGGTAGCTTTCATTATTTCTCAGCTTTCAAGAGGAGGAATATGAGGAACAGAGAGGTTGTGTTACTTGCCAACTATTGCCTGACTTGGCCAGAATTCAAACCTGAGGGGTTGGCTTCAAATCCCAGACTAGCATTTGCTATGAGGTATGGCAATAATAACCAAAAATATTCCCTCTGTCAATATTTCGATTTTAAAAATAAGTTTTCAATTTTTCCAGATATTTTATAATACTCAGTATACATTTTGAAACAATTACACACAAAAAAAATCATAATACTCCTCCCTAGTCTCCAGATTGAAAATCATTGCTTTTGTCCAGCTTTCCCATTTTACAGATTCATATCCAGGAATACTTATTAAACTCTGCTACTGGATGATGAACCAAATACAATCATATGGTATTTTCAAAAATAACTATGCAAATGAGTAAAAGGTATTAAATTTAATAAAAAATGTGAAAGTATCTGATAGCTCAAAATGCAAAAAAAATTACCTGAAGGCTTCCTGATAGCAACAGTATTAAATAGAATCCTAAAGAATAGGTTGGGCTTAGATAAATTTACAAGGTTGAGAAAAATGTTTGAAGAATAAGGAAGTTATGAGCAAGAAGGCAGAGATAGAAAAGTACATGATGAGTAGAAAAGAAAGAGTCCAATTTTCTAGAAACAAAAAGTATATAAATGCACACAGGAGGAAATAATGTTGAAGGTAAATAAAGCCAGTCCTGGAAAGCTAGAGAATTCTGTAAACATGGGTTTTTGAGGTGGATGGGAATAATAAGACTAGAACTCAATTTTAGACAAGTAAATCTGAGAGCAGTGTATAAAATAAATTGGTTGCTAATGAGATACACCTGACCAGAGAACTATAAGAATGGCAGTGGAAATGGAGCAAATAGGAGGAATGAGAATAATATATTATGCAAGTAGAATCCATATATTTTGAGAAACAAGTGAAATAAAGGCGTCTAAGAGGACTCTGAGTTCATGAGACAGAATGACTGTGAAGATAAGGGCCACAACAAAAATAGTAAGCTCAAGAGAACAGCATACACAGGAAGGCACACTATAATTTCAATTTGAAATGCTGAATTTCAAGTTCAGAACAGTCAGGAGAATACATACAGCACACATTTTTTTAAGTGTTGAATTGTAATTCAGTAACAAAACCAAGGTTGGGAATGGAAATATGTGTTATATTAGTTCTGTTAAAAAACTGGATGATGGAGGATACCGAGGCAAATAATATAGCACAAGAAGAATAAAGAATTAAACTAGGTTCTTGGAAAACATCTACATTGAAAAGGACAAGAGAAAGAATTAAAAAGAGGAAAGTAGTCATCAAAGAGAGTAGAAATTCAGAAAAGTTGTAATTAAGGTATTATGGATGGGAAGAGGTTTGAGGGTGTATGTGGCAGACAATATCAAATGTTACAAGTAGATCAAAGGTGGTCAAACCTGAGGAAGTCCATTGGATTTGTCAATAAATTACTGACATTCTTTAATGATGATTTTATGGTAGGAAGAATAATTGCTCTCCAAAGATGTCCATATCTAAATCCCTGGAACCTGTGAACATGTTACATGTCAAAAGAGACTGTGCATATGTGATTAAATTAAGGATTTGGAGATGGGGAGATTATCCTGGATTAGCTGGGTAGGTCCTCAATATAATTACAAGGTGTTTGCAAGTGAAAGGAGGCAGGAGAATGAGGGAAGGAGATGTGATTATGGAAACAGTTTGGACTGATGCAATTGTTGGGTGGGGATGAGCAAAGGAATGCAAGTGGCCACTAGAAACTGGAAAGGCAGCAAAATTTCTCTGCTCTAGAGCCTCCAGAAGAAACCAACCCTACCAACATCTTGATTTTAGCCCCATATAACCCATTTCATACTTCTGACCTGCAGAACTGTAAAATAATAAGTATATGTTGTTTTAAGCCACTAAGGTTGCAGTAAATTGCTACAGCAGCAATAAGAAACAAATACATTTTAGTTAAGGGGTTAAACTAGTTGCTATTCTTCACATAAACGCTTGAGCTCTGCAGTTAAGAAATACGAAATCAAACCCCAACAGCACACCTTACTTAGCACTTCTATGCTTTGTTTTTCTAGCCTATACAGTGAGGATAATAATAGTGCCTACCTCACAGCATTGTTGAGAATATTAAATGAGGTAGCACATGTAAAATATTTGAATTCATGGCCAGCATATAGGAAGGGCTCAGTAAATGTTAATTATTATGATGTCATATGGTGAAGGATTAAGGAATACCCTAGGCAGTGAAGATGTGAGGCAGTGAGATATAGAGGAAGCTGAGACCTGTAGAAGCTCAGTTTTCTTAAAGTCACAAGACTACTTTCAGCTGATTCAAGTCATATTCCCAGTTGTGTTGGCCTCTGGTCCAATAGAGCTTCTACACTATATCACAGTATTTGTGGCAGAGACAGCTAACTATCCCCTTCACTTTAGTAATAGAATCCCTGCATTTTCTTCTGGCACAAGGTCACACAACAGATTACCTTTCACATCCTGCCTTATAAATAGACATCCCTGTGTGACTATATTCTCATCAGTGGGATGTGGATAGAATTAAATTATGCCACTTCTGGGTCAATCCTCTAAAAAGAAGATATTTGATCTCTACTTTCTCCTTCCCCCATCCTAAAGACTAGAACATGGGAAAGATGCTAGTGAATCATCTCCAGACATGTAAGAGAAGACGTTATCCTAGGAGATAGTGGACAACAAAATAAAGGAAATCAGATTCCTAGATGACCTCATTGAACAGGGCATACCACAGCCTTGGACCGTCCAGCCACCTATGGAAATTACATGAGAATCGACTTCTGTATTGTCTAAGCCACTTGATCCATCCTCTATATATTGATACTGTTCTTATAAATAATTTTGTGAAATAGATGAGGAAAAAAAGGAATATAGAGAAAAAACAGAGGAACCCTAGGCTTCACACTGATAAATCTAATCATCACTCTGGGAAATGATGGGAAATCTCTTTTCTGAAGAGTAATAAAAATATTAATAATTTTAATTACAAGCATATTATGTTTCAGGCACTAGGCTAAGATTTTTGCATACATTTAAACTCTACTATATTTCTGTGAGGAGATTCTTAGTATATCCCCATTTACAGGTAAGAAAGATGAGTCTTAATGGTGTTAACTAAATTGCTAAAGGCCACATAATTAGAAAGTGATAGAATTGAGATTTTAACCAAGGTTGACCTAATGCTACAACCCCAGATCTTAAACACTATATATCCTGCCTCTCTTGCAGGAATAGTAAACAATAATTTAGCAATTTTGGAGGGTGGCTAAGGCACTAAGATTCCCTATCACATATACTTTTATATTATATCCAAGCAGTCATAATATTTGTTTTTATTTTTACTGGGATATACTTTACATAATGACCTATTCTTTTACCTAAATTTTATGAGTGTCTGGACATTTCTTAAATTTGAAATGTAAATTTGAGCTGCACATCTTATGTACACAGACATACACAAACACATAAAAAAATTCAAGAAGTTAACAATGGGGTTCACTGGCTCAAATCATAAACAGAATGTGAGGGGGGGCAGCTGTATAGGATTTAGAACATAAGCTGGTAATCTGCTACTTGTTCAAAGGAGCCAATATTAAGCAAATTATAATTTTAAATTATTATATCCTCTTCAAATGCACATTCTTCAAACAGTTACTAAAGAGTATTTCCAGAAATTGAAGCCTGTATCCTAATTACATGTTTTTTGATCTTTGAATGAGACTTCTCAAAAGAATAGATTGTAGTTTTGTTTAAAGACTGCCCAGAAACTTCAGTCCTCTTTCTAAAGCTTATTATTGCCTTTGAGTGTAATATATATAGTTGGACGTGAGTAAATACCACTAATTCCAGATTTGATTTCTAGACCAGCAGTCAGTTCAGGAAAGGACAGCAAAACCTGACTGGGAATATGTTATTGACTTTTGGGACACATTTAGAAGTATAAAAATTCTTCCATTAAATCTATATCATGAAACCATGTAACATATACCAAAAGAGCTGCAAATTTAGTCCTCACTACTAGATTAATAGGAATCAAGTTTAGGCCCAGTGAAAGAGGTATTGGAATGCAGATAATTCCAAGTTTGTAATCAAAGTTTTACTATTGCCATAGACTGAATGTGTGTGTTCCCAAAAATTTATGGGGAGACCCCTCATGAATGAGATTAAGTGCCCTTATAAAAGAGACCCCAGGGGCCAGCTGAGTGGCTCAGTTGGTTAAGAGCTCGCTCAAGAGTGTGAGCTCTGAGCAACAGGGTCACCGGTTTGATTCACAGCCCGAGCTGAGCTGCTGCTGAGCTGCTGACAGGTGGCCGGATGGCTCAGCTGAAAAAAAAGAGACTCCAAAGAGTGACCTTGCCCCTTCTCCCATGTGAGGACACAGTGAAAAGCAGGCAATCTAGGAACCAGGAAGCAAAACTATGGACCCTATCAACATGGAGTTCTCAGTCTACTGGGGGAGTTGATTTTTCATCAAAGCCCCATCAATAAATGTTAAATCTCAGCTATGATAAGTTTTATGAAGGAAAGATACAGATCATAGTACAGAATAGGAGGACCTAATATCATCTATTATATCAGTTAGAACCCTGAGGAAAAAATGTTCAAGCTGTATTCTGAAAGATTAAAAGAAGCTACCAGACAGGAGAAAAGTGTACAGGCAGATGGAACTGTATGGGAAAAGTAGAGAGCATTTAAGGAAACTAAAAGAAAACCAACTTTTTCTTGGGGTAACTTGAGGCTGGAGTGGAAGGCCAAGCCAGAACTGACAGAGGTTTATACATCATAGTAATAATTTTGGTCACTCTCTTAGGAATGCTGGGAAGACAATGAAAGATTTTAACCAAAGAATGACAGGGTGACATAAAAATATTCTGGTTGCATTATGAAATTTGGAGGGGAGCAAGAGTGAATAACAGGAGGGCAGAGTGGAAGTGTGTCAGTTCAGGTTCTCCAAGAGGCAGATGCCAAGATGGAGTTAGAGGTGCAAGAGATTTATTGAGGATAGCCTAAGTGAAAGACAAGGAGAAGGATCTTGCATACCCAGGGAAAGATTTCAGACTGCAAGACAAGAAGGGAGCCTGTAAAAGAGAAATGTCAGGAAGAAGGAATGGGTAGAAAGAGCCACAGGCTGTTATCTGGCTTTGATGTTATACTGGTCTCAGTCAGCACAATAAAGAGTCCCAGTGCAAAGACAGCTCATAGAGGAGTTCCTCACTAGTCATAAGAGACCATCCCTTCTGGGATTGGCCATTAGCTGGGGCTGCACTCTTTATGGAGGGTTCTGTCTTGGAGATCTTGGAGAGATCTGAGAAACACCTCAGTCATAGGAAGGAGCTTACTTAAAAATCCAGGCAAGGGATGAGGGAGGCAGTGACGAAGGTAGGGATGAAGCAAAGATGATAGACTCAAGAGATACAATGTAGGAGGAATGGAAATGAGTAGTGAAAGAAATGGCTGCATTAAGAAAGCATGGGTTTGTGGCTTGTACAACTGGACAAATGGTACCATAATTCTTGAGACAGAGAGCCTTGGAAAATGGTTAGGTGTTTGTGTCAGTTAGGTGGGAAGTTAGTTAGTTAGTTAGTTAGTTAGTTAGTTAGTTAGTTAGTTAGTTAGTTAGTTTTTATGGGGATGCTAAGAAAAAAATCACAAATTTGATTTTGAATATGTTGAAATGAAATGCCTTTGAGGCAAAGATGCTTGGCATATTAAGTCATAGGCAGGTATGAGATTGACTAGGGTGGGAGCAAAAAAGTGAAAACAGGTAAGAAACTAAAACTAAACCTTGAAAAAGCTTGACAATAGATGGACAGGAGGGAAGAAGCATGTAAAAAGAGTCAAATAAAACCCCAAAAATGTGGATTATTATTATGAGTTTTGCTTAAAATTAAGCATTTTTAAAGAATATGTCACTGAGAATATAAAGGGGGAGGGCTGGAAATGGCACCTCAATTCAGTGAAGAAAAACAGGAGTTTTGCCCTTCATTTTCTTCACAATATTGTCAAAATTGAAGGAGAATCAATCTCAAGGGCAAAATAAATGGCCAAGAAAACTGCCCATGCCTTTGCTGGGAAGTGAAGGGGCAAAAAGCCTTCTTATACTCATCTTCAGGTTGTAGGAGGAATAGGAACTCAAGTCCCCAGTGTTAAGTAGCTACTAACAAGCAAAATGTTAAGTAGCTACTAACAAGCAGAGTTTTGTGAAGGAAACGCACATGACTTTTTTTTATTCTCTTGATGATTCAATATAATGAGATAACCTTAGTGGAGGCACTGAGACACTAAGATAGTCTCAAAACCAAAGAAGTGAATAAATGTGACCTAAATATTTGACACCAAATCAATGTTCAGTGCATGTCTTAAGACTAAGGAAACATCCCTTGAGATTTCCAGAACTTGAGGCAAATTATATTTTGAAGAGAAAGCACATTAAAACTGATTTCAAGACATGCCCTTTTGAAAAATTCTGATGGGTTAATAGGATATCATGACAGTCAGTAAAGCAGAAACACGTCACACATGCTTTTTGCTCAGTTATGTTCCATGTAAAATGAAGCTTATAAAGGATTCTCATCATACATTTTAATGTACAAGTAAAAATGTGTTTGCTGTATCTAAAACTGGCTGTCTTGCCAGAAATGTTCCTTAATGGTAAGCATGTCATTTCTTCCATAAATGTACCAAAGCTATCAGGGTGACACTGGTTAATAAAATTATATAGGTTTCAAGTGTACAATTTTATAATACATCATCTGTGTATTGCATTGTGTGTTCAACACCTAAAATCAAATCTCCTTCTGTCACCATATATTTGACCCCCTTTACCCTTTTCTACTTCCCTCACCTCTTTTCTGTACTTTGTCACCAGCAGTTGGCTTATTACTTTTTTCACAGATGTCATAGAATAACCTTCTTCCTTCTTAAATTCCCATTCACTATTTACCGTGGAGCCCCAAAATTCTAATTATAGAATTTATAAAAATGCAGCTACAATGCCTATTAAAAAATAAACCTTAAAAGTATGTTTTCCAGTTTGTTCTAAATATCTTTATAAGTTGTAATTACGTTTATTATATATAAAGTGTGGGAAATAATATGACTTTACTAATGTAAGAAAACATAAGTCAATTGTTTGAGAAAGTTCTAATGAAGTAAATAAATTTTTTGTGAATGAAAGAAAAAGAACCACAGAAATAACAGTAACAAGATGGATGTGGCCAGAATATACTTCTAATGTTTTAATGTTGTTAAAGGATTTCAGAGAAGATAGAAAAAATTAAGTGAATTTATAAAGATTATTTCAAATACTTTAATTTAATAGTACCTTAATTTATAATGATAATTAAAAATAGACAATAAACCCAGGCTAGGAGGGTATGTGAATACTATAGTTGTGCACTGAAATAAACAAATGTTTTATCTCCTGGGGGGAAAAATAGACAATAAACTCTTCTGGAGTCAAAGGGTTATAAAGAAGAAAGAAAGAAAAAGATGGGACGGCAGGAAGAAGGGAGGGATGGAGGGAAGAAGGAAGAGAAAGATGAAAAGAGGAAGGGAAAAAAACAGAGAATCTAAATTCTATTCAGAGAAAAACACTTTCTAAATTGAATTATCATCACTTATAAACTGATTAAAGGAACTACTAAGACTTTCTATATCCCAAAACATTGAGATCTCCTAAACTAAAATATTTTAGGTTTGGGACAATAACTACATCAAATAATGATAAAATATGGTGCTTTCACATAAGGCTTCTCTATAGTAAATGTTATACTTCACTGAGATAATAGAGAACATTTACATCAATTTTTAATGGCAAGGAACTGCCTCTATCTGAATGACCTCCAGATCTTGAGAAAACCTCATTTTATGGAATAGACATGCCACCAAACATTGTTCATAAATCTTTTTTCTAATGGAATCATATTTCTCCTCTAACATAATTTCCCACATGTTTTATCTTTATCCCAAATCATTCTTCAATTGGCAGAAATGCTTAACAATTTGGCTTTTAGTTTCTCTGTTAAAACCTGTCCTATACTAAATGATTTATAATTTTAAAACAAAAGAACCATTAGATACTTTTTTTTTAAAGAAAATGGGCTTTGCAGTGAACTTTTTATGACACAAAACCTCATATAACAGAATGGCAGTTCAAAAGAACACTCATTTTGCTTTCCAAATGGTATTGGTTATAATTGAATAGCCTATGTTATAACAGCAAATAAGTCTCCAAGTATCAGTGGTGTAGCATATCAGAGTTTATCACTTCCTGATATTAGTAAGGGAGCACTTAAAAGCATTTCTCTTTCATGTGGTAACTCAGGGATTCAGATTCTCTCCATCTCAACTCATGGCTTCCAGGATTACTGTGGCAGCAGAAAATGTAGCTAGAAGGTTATGAAGGACAATTTATGGTCAGGCCCATAATTTGCATTCATCATTTCTAGAAACCATCTACTGGACAGAATTAGACACATGGTCTCCATCTAACTGCAAAGGAAGCATGTAGATATTCGATGAGGTCCTACTCTCTCAGCCACCATTTTGCAGGTTTTATTATTTGTAGATGCACTTCAAATGGAACCCCAGCACATTGGAATTCATGCTCTAATACATTTCTATTAAGTGTGTATGTTTTTACATGTTTGAATACACAGGAAATCATTGAACCGTACCCTGCCAGACTGAACATTAAAACTCTGCTCCTGCAAGGTCACATTTTCCCTCATCATTCCATTAGTTGGAAACGCTCTCTCCTCTTCCATCTCTTTTTCCTTCTCTTTTATCAGTTGTTGCTAAGGAGCAGCACCCCACCTCCAACTTGTCCATTCTCCTTTAAACACAGGGCTGGTCTAAGGTGTGATCTACCATAGTAGAACTAGTTATAATGCAGGTAATTCAGAAGAAGAAAATGAAGGGCATGCTTAGCGACCCCTCAACACTCAGTTGCCTACTGCTACACTAAGTCTTCCAACCAATACTGATTTGGAAAACAGGTACCCGCCACCCCACCCCCCTCCATTTTCTCAGCCAACAAAGGAAAGGACAAATAAGAAATAGAAGTTTGGGGTTCCTGAGAGAAGACAAAGAATGTTTCCTGCTTTATAACAGCACCAGAGAAAACAACACTCAAGAAATAAACGACTTTATGGTACATCTAGGCAGAGACACAGTTTTTTTAATGATCCTTGTGCCCCAAGCATGGCAACAAAGAGGCAGAAAGCTGCGAGACCTAAAAGCGCCATACTTCTGGGAGCACAGGATGTCATTGCTAGAACAACAATAAAGTCACTGCTGCAACACACACCAGCACACCTGGGTCACACCCGGGAAATTTGGCATCAGCTGGAGAGAATGGGGGGGGGGAGCGATGCAGATTGCCTAACTTCCAGCACCAACACACTGCAACAGCAGAGACGAATAAAAATTCATAATGCAAATTGAGTTGTTTCAGAGAAAAGTTTCTTAAAATCTGTGTTTATAAACAGATCCATAACTACTATAGTTGTCTATAGTTCTTTAAAAATATTTTTATTCATGTAAATTATAACAAGAAGGGAAAAACAAAGATAAAACATGATAACTTCTAGGAATTATGAATGAATTTTATTGTTAAAATGTTCTTTTTTAGTGTAGTTTTAATCTGCTAACAGTGCATACTTATTACAGGTGACAATATGGTTGTACAGCTTTCAAATTAATAAGACAAATTAGAGAAATTTAACAAAATATACGAAAAAGGATTGGCCAACACTTAGTAGCCAAAAGTCTATTATAGATAGATTAAATGCTTGATAGTAAATCAAAATTTCTCATATGGATTTGATTGTGTCTATTTTCTTCAGTAAAATTTCCAATGAAACAATATAACCAGGCCCTTTTGCCTGTTGAAACCATTATTTAATTTTAAAAGTTGTCTTCCTGATGCTATTTAAATTCATGTTGATTGTTCCTTATCTTTAACATCTACCTGACATGTCACAATTGTTTCATGGCTGAACAAGGAAAACAAAAATTTTAACATTTTGTTAACTACCTAAAAATGTTATTTTATTCTCAGCGCATGCTTTATATTTTGGTCAACTCTAAAGCATCTTGATTATCAACTTAATGTTACCTACTGGTGGAATGAAGCAATAGGCATTCTAGTGAGCAAGCAACATCATGAGCATTTAAGGCATAAACAAAATTAGCATTGAACTGAGAATGGGCCCTAGGTGTTTAATTAATTTTATCAGTATAGAGAATTACATTGTCCTTTATTTCAATGAACAGTGAAGAAAAATTAAAATGTGCAGTGAGTTGTAGCAGTCATTTAGGTTAATAGCAGAAAACATTGAGAAACATGACTATTTCATGAGCATTGTCTCCTGAAAGTGTCCTTTGCACTTCTCAGTAAATGTTGCTTCTGGAAGCTATGTTGAAACCTCAAAACTGCTGTCCTCCACTAAAAATTTTGCTGCTTATTATGAATAATTTTGTTGCAACATATAATTTACTAAGGCAAGTGAAATGTAGCTACTTACTATCATTTACTGAGGTAATGGTAGCTATTAAAATATGAAGACATGTGTAATTTGAATTGCTTCCAGCTGAGCAGTCATTATCTAGATATATGTTATACAAATAAATAATACTCCTCTTTCAGAACTACTCTACATTTAATGCCATTAGCTTTATCTCTCAAATTTTGACACTGAAACAAAAAGAAATGTTTTTTAAATAAACATAATGCAATCAAACCATAAATAAAATGAGGTATTCTGCCTAACCCAATAAAATATCATATTCCAATATGGTTAATATCATTTTCTGTAATTTTGTATATTCCAAGGTAAATATAATCTTCTGAGGCAGGAGAAAAATGTCTTCATACTAAAAGAAATTGTATGATAAAATCATAAGCAAATAATTCAATTTATCAAACATGCTGAATGGTTACAGACATGGGCTTTGGAATCATATGGACCTGGCTTTGCATCCTAGTTCTAACACATTTTTTTTATGACCCTGGACAATGTATTGGATCTCATTAGACCTCAATTCTTCATAAGTAAAATGGGAATAATAATACCTAATTCATGAGATAGCTATGAAATGAAAAGGAAATAATAGAATTAAGTACTCATCATAGTAGCTGGAATAGAGCGAACACAGAAAAGAAACTAGCTATGAATATTATAATGTATACTATGCATGGTGTCAAGAATCAAGTAAAGGAAGATCCCTGTAGGCTTTGAAAGTTCAGACTTGGCAAAACACCTTACCTATAGAAGCTCTGAGGTAAAAAGCCATAAGAAATTGGTTTGATAGCATGCTATGTATAAGAGAAAAATTCTTTACAATGTGTTCTTGTTTTACATATTTGGGAAGAAACTGTTGTGCTTTGCAATGATATAAAAACTGTTCTGTTGGCTCAAAATCGGCTTGTTAAGGATTGGGGGAGAGGGGTTTCCTCTGTGAGGGGTCAAACGTATAACTATTGCACTGTATTGTACAGCTGAAATGAATTTTTAAAAATGTTTATTTCACAATAAAAAGTAAATCACTAAAAAAATAAAATAAAATAAAATGTCAATTCTGCAAAATTAGAGACATGGTGGCCCTCTAGAGAAGAGAAGCAAAATAACAGAGTTTCACACTTGATTGGATTTCATTTAAAGGCACTCCTCGGTTTGTTCTGTGCATGGATGATAGGGGTCAAGCAGAAAATGAGTCTTGCTTTGCCAAGGAATGATAGGTCAAAATTCAGGGTTGATCAAGCAAATGTAAAATGAAGAGAAATCCTAGACAATAGGGAGCTACAAACATGTCAACCCTAAACTCAGCATACCTGTTAAATCTTTGGACCAGGTCTAAATTTTAGAATGGAGGTTCAGATTTCAAGGACCCCGCCAGAAGACTAAAATTGCTCAGCAGTGATTTTAGTAGTTACCTCTTTCTGGGAAGACAAGGTTTGGAGTTCAAGTTCAACCATATTAAAAAGGTTTGTCTTTCCATCAAAACTCAAGAAGTGTCAGCCTTGGAGAGTGACATCACAGAAATGGCGGCATGAGGAGTACTTCTTGAAATCTCTCCCTGGAAGTTACAACAACATTGAACAGCTATACTTTAGCACAGGATTCCCTGCTCATCACACAGGAACACCTGAGCGGTCCACATATTGAGTTACCTGAAGGTAGGGGCGCTGGGGAGGAGGGAAGGGGGAAGTGCAGAGACCCGGGTTGCGGGGCCCTAGGATGTGGGGCGCCAGGATGCAGACCGGAGCTTGCTGCAGCCTCTGGAGAGGGAAGAGGCCAGGCTGCAGGTCAGTGCCCTATGGACCACAGTCCTTACTGAGGGGTCAGCATATAAAAACGGCTGAACCCAGTGCTCGCAGCAGAGACCTTGGGTGAGAACTGGTTTAAGCCCTCACTGCCAGGCAGAAAACAGAAAGCAAAAACATGGAGCCTGGCTGCCTCCCCACAACCCCACCAGAGCTCTCACCCCTTCCTTCCCTGCCCTCCCCGTGTTAGAAGCAGGTTCCAAAAGAAACAGTAGCAGTGTCAGATTAAAGAACAGAATATCTACGCCCCTGAGAACTGCACAGATGGTCCCACACTTTGGCATAGGGAAAGAGCTGTGGGGAACGAGGCAGCTCTGGGCAGGTTCGGGACACAAATGCACCAGCCGCCTCTCACAGCCCACCCCAATCCCACCTTTTTGCGAGGATCCCTGAAGGGCAACCAGAGCCACTGAGATACACAGGCTCTGCAGTGGGCTACAAGAACAGCACTGGGATTTCAGAAGCTCAGCACTCTATCGCCCTCCATATTCCCCCATGGAAGCGGTGCCCTGAGACCCAGGCGACCTGCTCACAGAGGAGAAGCCCACATTCCGGTGGCTGGCCATCGTGTCCTCAGCACATTTTTGCTGCCAGGAACAGAAACTGCACTGTCTTTGTAGAAACCACCAACCACACCCCATACCACCTGGGAAGCCTGCCTCACCCACCTAGAGCTGCATTGCCAGGGACACTCTAGGCACCTGGAGGCCAGCCCTGTCTCCACAAGCCATGGGGTTTTTTACAATAGCAGACCTGCACTGCAGCATAAATGGGCAGTGGCTGTTTTTTCTTTCTCTTTTTTTTTCTTTTATTTTCTCTTTCTTCATACTTTTCTTCTTTTTTTCCTTTTGTCCTTTTTTCTTTCTTCATATTTTCTGCTTTTTATTTTTTCTTTGTCTTCTTTTTCCTGTTTTTGTTTTGTTATTTTGTCTGTTTTGTTTTGTTTTTTTGGTGTTTT
Organism: Hipposideros armiger; assembly: GCF_001890085.2. NCBI lineage: Eukaryota > Metazoa > Chordata > Mammalia > Chiroptera > Hipposideridae > Hipposideros > Hipposideros armiger. The sequence goes on from NW_017731987.1 coordinate 819,601, forward strand.
TTAGTTTTTTCTGCTTGTTTTACATTTGTTTTTTGTGTTTTGTTTTGTTGTTGTTTTATATTTTTGTTTGTTTTTATTGTTTGTCGTTTTTGCATGTGTGTTTGTTTTTTTTCTTGTTGTTGGATTGTTTTGTTTTGTTTTGTTTTTCAGGGTGGTTGCAGGCCCAGCACTGGTCCAGGAGCAGAGACTACACTGAATTTATAGAAACCACTGACCACACTCTTTAGCCACTTATAACCCTGCCCTGTCCACCTATAGCTGCATTCCCAGGGGCACTCTGGGAGCCTGGGTGACCGGCCCCACATCCGAAAACCATGCAGGAGGTCTTTTAGAACAGCCAACTATCCGAAACGGCCTAGGGAGATTGTGGCGGTGAACAGTGACCCAAAAACTGCACAGCAACCACTCAGGATCAGCTCTCAGGAATTGGTGAGCCTAAGGTGGAGGCTGGCTGCGGTATTGTCAGGACACAATACAAGGTGGTCATAGGCCAGTAACGGCATAAGATCTGAAAATGCATTAACGTTGTAAAAACCACTGGCCACATGTTGTGACTCACTTGAACTCCACCCCGTCCAGCTAGTGCTGCTTCCCCGAGTGCACCCTCAACATCAGGTCAACCAGCCAGACACACACCCCTAAGGAGCCTCTTTCAACAGTTGGGCCTAAGGGACAATGGACAGGTGGCATCAGGAAAAGAGAGCCCTAAGCCTTTTGTTAAGCTTCCTCAAGCCCAATGTTGATGGAAGCCAGCCTCAGTTCAGAGAGAGGTCACCCCACATGCCTCCACGTCACTGATTCAGTCCTCTACTTCATCTAATCTGCTAGTGATTTCTTCTAGTATATTCTTCAGTTCAGTTATTGTATTCTTTATTTATGACTGGTTATTGTTCATGGTTTCTATATCCTTCTTTATGCTTGCTATCTCTTTGTTGAAATTCTCACTAAGTTCCTTAAGCATTCTTATAGTCACTTTTTTAAACTCTGTCTCCGGTAGGTTGGTTGCCTCCATGTTATTTAGTTTTATTTCTGGAGGTTTCTTCTGTTCTTTTCTTTGGAATATGTTTCCTTGCTCTGGCTACCTCTCTGTGTTTGCTTCTGTGTATTAGGTAGATTACCCATGTCTCTCAGTCTTTGCTGGGTGGCCTTATGTAGTATGTGTCCCTAATCTCCGGTGCGTGTGTTCCAGAGCTGTCCCTTGTGTTGTGTGTGTTCTCCTGTTCTAGTTGAGCCTTGATTGCTTTTGGCTTGTTAGTGGGTGGGATTGACGCCCAGGCTGAGGATTGGCTACACCTGCACTGTAAGAGCTGCTACATGAGGGCTGACCCCCTCGGAGGAAGCTTTACCCTTGCAGGCTCTTGTGCCTGCTGAGAATTCCCTTTGGGTGTGCTGCTTATAGGTCAAAACTGGGAGTGCTCTGGTTTGGGCTGAAGCTGGCCTCTGAGTGTATTGTTTATGGTTTCTCTTGGGCAGGGTTCCCATTCAGCCCTGTCTGTTAGCAGCCTGTGACTACCTGGTAGGTGCCTCAAAGCTCTATGTAGTTGATGGCATCATACTCAACAGGGAAAAGCTAAAAGCACTCCTCTTCATATCAGGAACAAGACAAGGATGCCCACTTTTACCGCTTTTATTCAACATGGTGTTGGAAGTTCTAGCCACAGCAAGCAGGCCACAAAAAGAAATAAAAGGCATACAAATTGGAAAGGAAGAAGTAAAATTCTCATTATTTGCAGATGACATGATACTATATAGAGAGAGAACCCCAAAGATTCCACCCAAAATGTATTAGAACTGATAAATGAATTTAGTAAAGTAGCAGGATACAAAGTTAATATTCAGGAAAGAGTTCCATTTGTATACACCAATAACAAACTATCAAAAAGAGAAATTTTAAAAAGAGCCCCATTTATAATTGCTTCAAAAACAATAAAATACTTAGGAACACATTTAACCAAGGATGTAAAAGACCTGTACTCAGAAATTATGACATTGAAGAGAGAAATTAAAGAAGATACAAGTAAATGGAAACATATACCATGCTCATGGAGAGGAAGAATTAATATAGTTAAAATGTGCATACTATCTATAGCAATGTATAGATACAACACAATTCCTATCAAATTATCAATGACATTTTTCACATAACTAGAAAATATAATCCTAAAATTTATATGGAACCATAAAAATACCCAAATAGCCATGGCATTCTTGACAAATAAGAACAAAGTGGGTGGTATCATGCCCCCTGACATCAAATCATACTACAAGGCTACAGTAATAAAAAAGCATGGTATTGGCATAAAAACAGATACATTGATCAATGGAACAGAATAGAGAGCTCATAAATAAATCCATGCCTATATGGTCATTTAATCTATGACAATGGAAGCAATAATTCACATTGGGGTAAAGACAGTCTATTAATAAACAATGCTGGGAAAACTGAATAGATACATGCAAAAAAAAATGAGACAAAACCACCTTCTTACACCATATACAAGAAGAAGTTCAAAATGGATTAAAGACTTAAATGGAAGACCCAAACCATAAAACTCCTAGAAGAAAGAATAGGAAATAAATTTGCAGGCATTACCCTTAGTAATATGTTTACTGATATAACCCCTCAGGCAAGGGAAGCAAAAAAAAACAATAAACATGTGGAACTACATGAAACTAAAAAGTATTTTCACAGCAAAGAAAACCATCAATAGCACCGGCCGAGTGGCTCAGTTGGTTAAGAGTTAGCTTAAAAGTGCGAGCTCTGAGCAACAGACCAGTGGTTAGATTCCCATATGGGCCAGTGATACTGCATCTGAGCTGAGCTGCCCCTGAGCTGCCAAAAGGTGGCAGGATGGCTCAGCTGGTGAGATCACATGCTCCTAACAACAACACTGCCTGTTCTATGGTGAGCTACACCCATCCGCAACAAAGACTGAACTCGGCACCTTGAGCTGAGCTTCCAGTCAGGTGGCTCAGTGGATAGAGCATGTGCTCTTAACAACAAAGCTGTTGGTTTGACTCCCACATGGTTTGGTGGCTACACCCACCTGCAACTTAGATTGTAACACCAGCAACTTGAGCTTAGAGGCCACGATCTGCCAACGGGCAGCCAGACAGTGACTGGTGCCCTCAACAACTAAGATTGAAGAACAACAACTTGGCTGGTCCCCCTCCCCAATTTCCCAATTAAAAAAAAAAAGAAAAAAGAAAACCATCAATAAAACAAAAATATATCCTACTGAATAGAAGATATTTGCCAATGATACATCTGATAAGGGGTTAATACCCAAATTTTATTTAAAAATCTCATACAACACTGAAAAAACAAACAACCCAATTAAAAATGGGCAGAGGATATAAAGAGGCATTTCTCTAAAGGGGACATACAGATGGCCAACAGACATAAGAAAAAATGCTCAACATCACGAATCATTAGAGAAATGCAAACAAAAACCACAATAAGATACCACCTCACTCCAGTCAGAATGGCTATCATCAATAAATTAGCAAACAGCAAGTGTTGGCAAGGATGTGGAGAAAAGGGAACCCTGGTGCACTGTTGGTGGGACTGCAGATTGGTGCAGCCACTATGGAAAACAGTATGGAGTTTCCTCAAAAAAATTTAAATGGAAATACCTTATGACCCAGCAATTCCACTTCTGGGCATCTATCCAAAAAAATCCAAAACACTAATTTGAAAAAATATATGCACCCCTCTGTTTATTGCAACACTATTCATAATAGCCAAGATACGGAAACAACTGAAATGCCCATCAGTAGACGACTGGATTAAGAAACTGCGGTACATTTATACAATGAGTATTACTCAGCCATAAAAAAGAATGAAATCTTACCATTTGCAATTACATAGATGGACCTAGAGAATATATACTAAGTGAAATAAGTCAGATGGAGAAAGACAAATACCATATGATCTCACTTATATGTGGAAGCTAAAGAACTGAATAAATGAGCAAAGTAAACAGAAATCAACTCAGAGATATAGGAAAAAAACCTGATGGTTGCTAGATGGGAGGGGTTGGGGATGGGGAGAAGGTGAAGGGATTAGAAAGTACAAATTAATAGTCACAATATAGTCACGGGGATATAAAATACAGTATGGGGAATATAATCAGTAATGTTGTAAAGACTATGTAGGGTGCCAGATGGGCACTGGGCTTATCAGTGTGATAACTTCATAGACTGTGTAGATGCCTGACTGCTGTACTATACATCTGAAGCTAAAATAGAATAATATTGAATGTCAACTGTAATTAAATATACATATACACATATATATAATTATATATATATATATATATATATATATATATATATATATATATATACACACACACATATACATACACATACAAAATCACCGGATGTAAAGTACAGCATAGGGAATATAGTCAATGGTACTGTAACAGCTGTATAGGATGTCCGTAGATTGGGGTGTTATCATTTTGTGAGGGGCATAAATGTCTAGTTATTATGTTGCTTTGTATTCTTGAAACTAATTATAAAAGAAGAAGACCAGGAGGAGGAGGAGGAGGAGGAGGAGGAAGAAAAAGAAGAGTTAGCCTTACAAATAATGGCCTTATCCCAAGACTAAGAGCTACACCTTTCAATTACAGGTAAAATGAAAACAAACCACCCCAATAAAGCCTAAACAAATATTCCACAGGATAAAGGTGCTTTGCCAGTAATTTAACTGCCTGTAGAGCAAAATTCAACACTCTTCAAAGCAAGAGAACATAATCCAGGTTCTACAACATATCATCAATCATGTTTAGTATTAGGCATGCAGAGAAGCAGATAAAGTTGACCTATCATCAAAACAATAGAAGTAAAGCTGCAAAAAACCCAGACGTCAGAATTAGTATACAAGAACTATACAGTGTAATTATGTTAAGGAAATTGCAGGAGAAGATGAATGGAATGACAAAAGTAACTGAGAAATTTCAAAAGGAATTTTTAAACTCTAACAAAGAAAATGAAAATTCTAGAACTGAAAACTAATACATATTTATTAAAAAATGTTTTAGATTTATAACAGATTGAACTCTGCAAAAGAAAGGCACAGTGAATATGAACACAAGTCAATAACAGAGGAAAAATGTAAAAATAAACACTGACCAATGAACTCTAGGACAATATTAAGCTATATAACATACATACAGTTGGAGTCCTAGAGGGAGATAGGAAGGAAAATAGGGTAAAATAATATCTGGAGAAATAAAGACCCAGTTTTCCCAAGTTCAAAAAAGGGGAACCCACAGACTCAATGAAGGCAGTAAACCTCAAGCTGAGTAAACTAAAAAAACAATAACAGCAATAACACTTCTTAATTGATAAGAGAAGAAAAGAAACGAGTACTTACATGTTAGTTAAACTGCTAAAAAACAAAACTAAATAAACCTTAAAAGAAACTAAAGAAAAAGACACATTACATACAGAGAAACATTGATGGGAAAAACGGATGACTTCTAGTAAAAAAAAAAGTAATAATCATTAAAACCAGAAGACAAAAGAATAACATCTTAAATGGTCTGGAAAAACAAACAAAAAAAACTGTCAGAATGGAACTCTGTATCTTGTGAAATATTTTTCAAAGAATAAACAAAGTTGTTTATTTAAAGATACATAAAATTTCACAAAATTTGTTGCCAGTATATCTAAGAAATGCTAAAAGAAGTTCCTCAGGCTGTACAGAAAGATGCACAAGAATATCACTCCCATCCTCACAACCTTTTCTTACACCCATCAGGAACTTCAGGTAACAAGGCAAACATTTAAAAGTGTGACGAGTCCCTCTGAAAAGAGATTGGAGACATGAACTCCTTCTACTTTGGCAGAACACCGAAGGAAAAGGTGGCTGCCAAAAAAGTAAACATTAATAAATCAGCTAAAATTTTAGTAAATTTCTATAGGCCAAGTCTGGGCATGTAACAGTTTATAATATATTTGCGCCTCAGACAGAAGGGCAGTTCATACTTACTCACAAATTCTTTTCCATGAGCCTCTACTAGGTACTCATAACAGGAGACCATGGAGCGCCACCACCCCCACCCCTCCATTGGAACATCATGTGGGTGGTGATCAGTCACCACGGAGGAACAGGCACAAAACAGGCACTGATGTTTCCATTCTTCTGCACGAGGCAAAACACTTAAGATACTGGGAAAGAGGTAGCAAACACTCTGCCCACCACAGCCCAGGCACAGATCACTGCTTCTGAGCAGTGAATCCTTATCTCCCACCCCAGAGAATTAAGCAAAAATTGACTGCTTCTTGGGGGGGGGGGGTCAGGGGGAATTAAAAAAAAACAACTAAACCTCCTGAGCCCAGGTTCTACTCAGAAAGAGGAACAAAACTCAATCCTTCCCAAGACCTACCCCCGCAAAGATATTACATAGTTTGCCTGCCACTTGGAAGGAGGACCAGGGATGCTGAGAAGTCCCCATAGCCAAGATCCAGGTATGCATGCTGTGCCTAAGACTGAGGCTGAACAAGAGGACCAGCCTAATAACTGCTAAAATCCCAGGGCTCAGAAAGAACACTGAAATAAACTACCTGCTACTCCAGCATCCATAATAAGCATGTGGTAATGACAAACCACAGCTAGAGGAATTTGAATATAATAAAAACAAAACTTAGTCCCAGCAGAAACACTAGTTATATTGATTAAACTCTCACAATAATGAACTGAAAGAGAAAAAAATGCATGTGCATTACAAAGCATCAATATTATTTCTCTCAGCCTCAACTGTTTTTCTCCACACAATGGCTGGTATTAAGTAAAAAATTATGACTTGTCTGTCAGTGTTCTCCAGAAAAATAAGACCAATAATATATGTGTATATATTTATAGGAAGAGATTTGTTTTAAGGAATTGGCTCATGCAGTTATGAAGGCTGCTATGTCCAAAATCTACAGGGTGGGCTGGCAGGCTGGAGATCAAAGTAGGACTGATGCTGCAGCTTAAATCCAAAGGCTTGTAGCTTTAGGGATAAGCAGATATTGCAGTTCAAGTCTGAAGGCTGTCTACTGGCAGAATTCCCTCTTGCTCAAGGAAGGTCTGCTTTTTGTTCTATTGAAGCCTTCAACTGATTGGATGAGGCCCAACTATATTATGTAGGACAATTTACTTTACTCAATTTACTCAAAGTTCACCAATTTAAATGTTAAACTCATCCAAAAACACCCAGACAGAAACATTCAGAATAATGTTTGACCATATATCTGAATACCGTGATGTTATTAAGAATCACAATTTGCTTTTTAGCAAAAGTAAGAAAAAGAAAATGCGTTGTCAAAAAATAAAACAGTCAACAGAACTAGAGGAATGTAAATCACCAATATCATAAATGACATCATTACAGATCCTGAAGACATTAAGATGATAAGGAATATGATAAAAACTTTGTCTATAATTTCAATAACACCATAGGGAAGTACTAAGTCACATTGCAATTGTGAGAGAGTATATGAGGTGTGATAAAAAACTATGGTGAATGTTTTCAGGTAGATACCCAGAAGAGGCACTGCTGGGTCAAATGGTAACTTTATTCTTAATTTTTTGAGGAATCTCCATATTGTTTTCCACAGTGACTGTACCAATTTACAGTCCCACCAGCAGTGTATGAGGGTTCCTTTTACTCCACAGCCTCTCCAACACTTATTATTACTTGTCTTGTTGATAATAGCCATCCTAACAGGTAGAGTTACCTCATTGTGGTTTTAATTTGCATTTCCCTAATACCTAGGGAAGTTGAGCATCTTTTCATTTGTTGGCCATGTATATGTCTTCTTGAGAGAAATGTCTTTTCTGGATATACTATTCTTACTGGTAATTTCAATAGTTTGAATATTTGATTCCACTCTCTTGTAACTTTTTGAGCTTCTGCTTAAAAATCTAATAATAATCTAATGGGATTTCTTTTGTAGGTTACTGTCTTTTCCCTACCTTCAGAATTCTCTTTGTCATTAATTTTTGACAGTTTTCATATAAAGTACCTTAGAGAAAGCCTTTTTGGATTGAGATAATTAAGAGTTCTATTTACTTCTCAGATTCAAGGATCCAATTATTTCAGTTTTGGGAAGCTCTTACTATTTGTTTGAATAGGATCTCTGTTTCCTTCTCCCTCTTTTCTCCTTCTGGTATATCCGTTATTCTTATATTGTTCTTTCTTATGGAGTCAGCTAGTTATCATAGAGTTCTTTCTTTCTTTCTTTCTTTCTTTCTTTCTTTCTTTCTTTCTTTCTTTTTTTTTCTCAAGTCTCTCTGTTCTTCTATATGCATCATTTCTAGATTGCTAGTTTTGATATCACTAATTCTTTCCTCCATCTGGGCAGCTCTGTTTCCTAAGTTCACTAGTTATTCTTCATCTCTTTTATTGAGTTCTTCAGCTCCAGAATTTCAGTTTGGTTCTTTTTTAAAGTTTCAGTCTATATGGTAAAGTACTCGTTTTGTTCGTTGATTTTATTTCTGAATCATTAAACTGACTATCCAGGTTTTCTTACATCTTGTTGATTTTTTTCAGAACTGCAATCTTGAACTCTCTGTCATTTAAATCACATATGTGTATGTCTTTAAGTTTATTTTTTCTGAAGATTTTTCATTTTTTTTCTGAGCTGCCCTGTTACCTTGGTTGTTATGGTATTTCATGGATTATTTCTCTGCCTAGGCATTGATGGGAATGAAATATGCTTTTTTTCTTTTTTTTTTTTTTTAAGAGTGAGACCTCTGTTTATCAGGTTGACACAAAAAAGTCTTCCTTTTGTTTTCCAGTAGATGGTGCTGAAGGGAAAGGTTTTTATTTTCTCTGCACTGCTCCAGCTTCTTGGGTCTCTGTGGGGTAGTGAAAAATACCCAGGTTACCTTTGGTCTCAGGGCACCACCCCATGGGGGAATGTGGTGGGCAAGGGGTTCCAAGCCTTTGAAATCCCAGTGCTGCTCCCTGCAACCAGGTGCTGCCAGCATTACTGCACTGCCCAAGGTGTCCCAAATGCCCCCATTGGGATCAGCCACAATGGGTGGAGGTGGGGTGGGCTGAGAGAGGCTGTCTGTTGCATTTGTGGCTTTGTTCTCTTCCCAGTAATGGCAACTGCCAGACCTCAGCTGCCTCACCTCTATATCTCCACCCCTGTCACTGGAATTAGCCACAACATTTGTCTACCACTCAAGGAGGAATGCTTCTGTGTCTCCAGTACTCAGGGCTACAGACAATGTGCTCTGTAACCCGACATTCACTGCTACAGCTTCTTCTGGGGACTGCAGCTAGTGTTGGAATGTTGAGGGGCGCAGCCAGGCTCCACAGCTTTGTTTTCTGCCTGGCAATGGCGGCTACTAAACCACAGCTGTGGCACCTCTGTGTTCAGTCACTACCCCAGTCACTGGGTTCAGCTTCAGTAGGTGCTGACCACTCAGGCAGGAATGCTTGGTCTAGCTCTCTGCTCCTCAGGGCTCCAGAGAGTGCAGAGTGCAGCCTGATTTCTCTCCTTCCCGAGACTCGCAGTGAGCTCTGGGCTGTGTCTGTGGCGGCCATCTCTGCTCTTCTCCCTTCCCTCCTTCCTGTTCTCTCCGATTTACCCACCTTCAGATGTTTCAATGCACAGGTCTCTCAGACATGTTTGTGTGTTGAGCAGGATATCCTTTGATATCCTGAATTATAGCTGTTCAACTTGTTGTAACTTCAAAGGGAGAGGTCCAGGGGACCTCTTGCACTGACATGTTTCTGATGTCACCAATGTCAATTTTTAAAATTTATTTTTACATGAATCTTGATTCACCTATGGCTCAAGTTAGAAAGGCTTAATCCCCTAAAAACTATAACAATCATAAATCTTTCAATTGCCAGTCCAACAACTGTTAATTATCACTGTGATGGTCAAAGAGCAAGTTGATTTAAAAATTGCATTTTCTTCTATAATATTATTTAAGTAATAACATGGGTATGTTTTGGATACTCTGACTATAGATTTCCTAAAATAATTCAACTGAACAAAAAAATACTTGGACATTTACTATGTGCCTAGTTATATGCTAGATTCTCTGAATAATAACAAAATTTTAAAAATAGATACTTGCCCTTGAAGACTTTATATAATGTTTGGTGAAATACTTACAGGAAAACACAAGTATAATACAATATACATATTAGCTATTTCCCTATACCTGATTTAAGTCAAGGCAAATAAGCTTTAAAATGGTATATTATTTTCTCCCACTTTGCATTCTGTACAATTTGTGGCCCTAAGAATGAATATATATATATATATATATATATATATATATATATATATAACATTTTGAACACTATATCAAAATAATCAATGTGACACTTTTCCTAACAAGCTGTAAGCACTTCTACACAAATTTTTCTTCATCTCGGTTATACCTTGAGTGTGCAGTGGATCCTGAATAAATGCTTATTGCAAGTGGAATAAAATTGATGCTGCTTACACTAACTTGAATATACTAACAAAAAGAGGACTCAAGGAAGGGTAGTAGACAGTTGACTTATTTTCCTTTTGCCCAAGTATGTTTTGAATACCCTTCCTATCTTTGAGGAATTTCCCACCATTTAGGTCCTGCTTTGCCAACATAGAAAATACGCCTGCAGTTAGGAGCAATCCTGCAAGTCAGTCAAATATTCTGTGGGAGATCTTAGTGAGCAACGTGAGGAAGCACTCAGAATCCATTTTCCAGCGAGGATGAAGGCAGGAGTGTGTCCAGCTTTCAGCCACAAAGCAACTGGTGCAAAATGGCAGCAGGAAAAATTCTAATATCTAGTAGCAGCCGTTTCTCTTCAAATGATTCTAGAGTGTGGTTTGGGCATTGTTCCTGGACATTTAGTTCTTTGGATCTCCAGTGGTCTGGTGAGCTCCCTGTTATCCTTTTAAATAAATCTCCCCTTCTGTTTAATCCACCCAGATTCCTCTTCAGCAGCTTGAAGTTAAAAACATTAACTGATGCAATTAGTTTGAGCAAGGGAAACCAATTCTAAGGGTCACAGAGACATTAAAAATTAAAATTGATGCTTTTCTGTATATGTAGGAAGTAGGAGTAATCGTAGCCATCAGAAACATTATACTGAGAAGAAACCCACATTATAGGGAATGGATCAAGATAAGTTAGGACCAGCACTCAAGGCTCTGTTCCCCACAAATCCTGCCATCCCGGAGACCAGACAAGTCAATGTGAAGAAATAAGCCTTCCAATCACTCCAGGCTCAGGCAGGGAGAAACTTAATGGTCTATTTTTCTTTTTTCAACCACTATTCCCAAGATGTACTTATACACAGGAACTCAATAGCAAAATTATGCAAGGACAGAAACAATAACATTTCTTAAGATCTATGAAGCCAAACATATCCTATGCGCTCTGGGTTTTTATTTAAATAATGTGGTGCACATTTTGTTTTCTCAGCTGCAGTCTATTGTAATGGAGTAATTTGACTTTCAGTGTATGAGTGATTCTAAAGTACCACTGGAGTGAATCCACCAGACCTTGCCAATGATGGGGGATAATAATCTCCTGACCGGTGGTTTCTCAAGCTTAGCTGCACATTGGTATATCCTGGGAAAGATTTTAATAATACTGAAGCCTGGGCCTCAGTATCAAAGATTCTAACTTCGTGTTTCAGGGGTGTGAACTGTGCATCAGGAGTTTTCTGTTTTCCCAGGTGTTTCTAATGTGAGCAAATGTTCAGAGCCACAGCTCGAAACGCACTGGCTGCTCCATAGACCAGCAGCTTCTGGAAGTTTGTTAGAAATGCACCATTTCAGGCCCACCTCTGTATTGCAGAATCTGAATCTGCATCTTCAAAAGGCCCCACATGCACTGCACAAACACCATATTGTGAGAAACACTGGCCTAGATCATTCTTACACCATTTCGGACATTTATTAAAACTCCATAATCAATACCGATGAATAAAGATTATTCTTTCACCTCACCTCTTTTCCTTTCCCTTCTTCTTCCTCCATCCTCTCCCATCCCTTCCAGTGTTATTTGAGGCATTCTGAAGAAATGTTTCTCTTCAGGTTAATAATTTATATGCCTAAGATTGTGCTTAAAATCTCCACCTTTGGGGGCAGCCAGTTAGCTCAGGCGGGTAGTGCACAGGCTCATAACACCAAGTTGCCGGTTCAATTCCCACATGGGCCAAGGAGCTGCGCCCTCCCCCCCCCCTGCCCATAACCAGATTGAAGACAACTACTTGACTTGGGGCTGATGGGTCCTGGGAAAACACACTCTTCCCCAGTAAAATTTCTTTAAAAAAAAATCTCCATCTCTGGAAATTAACCATTTCACGATTAACCTAGCTATTGCTTAAGATACTAAATACACCATGAAGCATACGCTGATACTAATAACACGAGTAGCATGAGGAGAAAACAGTACTGATAAAGAATATGTTGCATAAAAAAGGTATTTTAAAATAGAAAAAAATACTTTATTTTATACATTATAATTTATTAAATTGAGAATAATTTTTATAGAGTGACATAATAAGCCCTCTGAAATTTAAAAGTACTTATATTACAATGTTCCATGGCAAGGAAAAAGATTATAATAAATTATTTAACAAAAAAGTGGGTTGGTTTTGTTTGGCTTTTTCTCGTTTTGTTGCTTTTTTTTTTTTTGGTAAAGAAATTCCTTAAGAAAGAAAGAGAAATTAAAGAAACATAGATATACATTCTATCTAGCTACATTACTTCTACCCATTATAACGGTATTTAATCTATTTTGTGAGGCCATAAATAATAGATGTAGGTATTTTAAATTTTAAAGGTTAGTGTTTTAACTTAGAATGTAAAATACAAAAATCTGCTGAATGGGGAAATTCCAGAACCTTGATAACAGTTTTTAATTTCAAAACCAAGAGACTCCTTTGGGAGGCACAGGTCATGATTCCACCAGATTTAGACAAAACATTTTCAGATCTTTTACCTGTCTTTCCAGAATTTTACGTTGTATGGGATGGGATAGGTTTTTCTGTCACTTTCATATTTCCCAATCCCAAGAGTGTTCATACTTCATTATAATTATTCTTTTGTTGCCTATCTTCTCTGGAAAACATTAATTTCAGGGAGCAAAACAACAGATCTAGGTGTTCATTGCTGTATTCTCAGTCCCTAACAAAGTACCTGGCACACAGTAGGTGCAAAAGAAATTTGTTCTAAAAATCAATAATGAGTGATATCCAAGTATATATTTTTATCTACTAAAGGTATAATGAAATGTCTCCCAATCAGGATACAAAGCAATTTATAGAAGCTAGGCATTCTCTTATAAATCTACCCATTTTTAATTTTAGGCCCTGTTATCAATGTTAGTAAATGAAAATAAAGCACCCAGAAGGAAGTTTTCTGCTGCATTTTTCCAGTTTAAAAATTGTGCTCCTCAGCACAGAATAAAAATAACAATTCCCTCTTCTCACAATCATCTGTGAAAATCACATTACAGACAGATCAAACATACCCAGAATATCACTTTAAAACATTTCCCATTTTGCTTGTAATGAACATTTCCTTCAAGATTCTTATATATTCCAAGGTAGACAGAACTATGATCATCCAAAGATGTCCTGTCCTAATCCCCAGAATTTTTGAATTTGGTAAATATATGGCAATTCCATGATTACTAATATTGTATGGTACAGTCGACCTTAAGATAAGGAAATCACACAAGCCCTAATCTAACATAATATAGAGAACTTTTCTAGCTGGTGGCAGAAGGGAAAGTCAGGAGGATTCAACATGCCATTGTTGACTTTGAAGTTGGAGGGGACATGAGCCAAGGAATGCAGATAATGTGTAGAGGCTTAAAACAACCTCAAGCTGGCAGCCAGCAAGAAAACAGGGATCTCAGTCCTACAGCCACAAGGAACTCAATTCTGTTAACAACTGAATGATCTCAAGGAGGTTGCCTCCCTCCCATCTCCCACCCCTGAAAGCCTCCAGATAAAAGCCTAGGCTAGTTGCCCCCTAAATTTCTGCTTTGTGAGACTAGATTACCCAGCTGAGCCCATCTGGATTTTTCACTTATATAACTGTGAAATAACAAATAGCTGTTGTTTTAAGCCACTAAGTATGTGATAAATTATTACACAGCAAGAGAAAGCTAACATCATACTGAAAAAACCAAAAAGCCTTTGCAAAAACTTTGTCCTCTTTTAAAATAGCATCATAAATTACCTTGCTATGGGACTGCTGTTCATTTCAACTAAATAATAGATTTTTTTTTCTGATCACAGTCTGCCTAAATTGTTTATAAGTGAACCCAAAAGTGAAAAGTGAATTTTAATGATTTCCTTTTAAAATTGAAATTTTAAATATAAAACCAAGAATTCAAAAGGATGATTGGGGTTAATGATGTAAAGGAGAGACTTTGGTTCCTAATGGTTTCTGATTAATGTAAGAAACATTTTTTGAGCATCTGCCATGTACCAGACTCTTATGTATTTTTAGGAATATACAAATAGGCCAGACATAGTTACTATCTTCAGCAGCTCAGAAGACAGATGAATAATAATCCTAATAATAATGACCAGCATTTATTGGATACAACTTATGTGCCAGCTATTGTGCTAAGATTTTATCTGCCTTCTTCAACAGATAAGTCCATGATAAAGTACATGATAGAAGTATATACTAGGCAACACTAGGGTACAAATGAAACTAGCAAACATTTCTCATAAAGGAGACCGAGAAGATTTGAGCTGTTAAATTAAATACTAACTATGACTCACAAGACAAATGAGGTAAAAGTGAGTAGAGAAAATTGTATTATGTCTTGAGGACATGCAACACTGAGGTTTATTTGAGAAAGTTATAGGTACACTGGTTCTGCATAAGAAAAGATCACATTAGAGACAGAGGCAGAAGTCAGTCAATTGAAAAACTTGTATACTTAGCTAAGGATTTACAGGCTTATGCTAGTTATTCCAAAAAATATTGTAACTTTGATTGTAAGAATAGACCCTTTTCTCTTTGCCACCTACTTCCTAGTTCTGTGTTCAAGGAGATTGACCTACTTTGAAGAGAACACATACAATAAGAAAATAAGGTATTTTAGAAACCCTAGTGAAAAACTATTCAGTGGATGTTTCACCTGATCCCACCTACTTATTTTAACTACTAAGGATAGTGGGACCCTGAGAAGTTACACCATTTGCCTAAGTCCCATAACTACAAAGATGCTTGTTAAGATCTGGTGTCAACTATTTTGACTCCCACTCCAGGAATATTTCCGCTGTGCCTTAAGTTATTTTTGTAGTTTTCAAATAATGATGTTTGAAAACTAAAACCCTATTATATACATATATGTATATTCCTTTTTAAAAATATTCCATTTTCCCAAAAGAACTGATAGCCAAATAACTTCAATTAATCGGAGACTTCAGCAATGTTGCCAGATGCATGGTCAATGTAAAAATCAATGCAAAAAATCAACTTCATTTCCATATACCAACAATGAACCAGAAAATGAAAATTTTAAGCTTCCATTAATAATAGCAATAATAAGACAGCAGAGATAAATCTAACAAAAGATGTCATGAAGAAATGATAAAATATTATTGCAAAACATTGAAGATGACCTAAATCAATGAAAATCTACACCCCAAACTCAATATATTAAATCATTTGGTTACATTCAAACTCACAGGTCAGTTCACTGAAGTTAACAAAACTGATTATCAAATGTATAAGAATGAGCAAAGACCCAAGAATATTAAATATAATATTGAAGAAAAATAGTAAGTTTCAAGATAAATAAAATACAATACTGAAGAAAAATAATAAGGTATGGAGAATCACTCTACAGATACCTTGGCTAACTATAAAAAGCAATTGAGATAATGTGGTGTTGGCACAGAGATTTAAGAAAAAAAAAGAAGAAAAATAGATCAGAAAGAAAGCACAGAAACATGTCACGCACATATAAGAACTGGGGTATGATGGAGATGAGATTATTATATACAGAAAAATATCTTTAGATCTTCATAATAGGGAGGATAAACCATTAAGGAAAAGATTAATAAACTGACTATATTTAAATTTAAAACTAATGCATTAAAGATACTATTAAAGAAAGAGTGAGAGGGAGGGAATAAGGAAGACAAAGAGAAAGAAAGGAAAGAATATTTGCACCACATATAACCAGCAAAAAATTAGAAGCCAAAGCATACCATCACACCTACTCAATAAAAATGAACAAAGAATAAAAAGAATAAATTCCTAGAAAAGGAAAACAGAGTGGCCAATAAACATGAAAATATGATGAAGCATTAGTAATCAGAGAAATACAAAGTGAATAAGACACAATTTCAAACCCCTTGAAATGACAAGAGTTTAAAAACCTGATAATAAGGAGTAACGGGAGATTTCATGTACTGCTGGGAGGATAAAATGGTGCAATCGCTCTAGCGAACAATTGGTCTTATCTAGCAAAGTGAAGATGCGCATTCCTTGTGGCCCAGCAATTCCACTTCTAAGAACATACCGTGGAAAAACTCTCACACAGACCACCAAGAGACATGCACAAGAAAGGACAGTGCATTGTTAATATCAAAGAGTTTCTCATCTTTAAGATGGGGATAAAATTAATACTTATCCCATAGGATTGTTGTTAGGAGTAAATGAGTTAGGACATGTTAATTCTTGGAACGGTACCTGAAACAGAGCAAGTGCTTAATAAGTATTAACTGTTGTTCATAAATCCATTTCTAGGGATCCCCTTACATTATTTTGATTCCCAACACCTACTCCACTATCTCAAAACTTAAGGTATTTTCTTTTGCAAGCTTTCTTCTCTTCACAAGTGCTGACCTCATTTAATGGGTTGTTCCCTAGTCCCAGACAAGTGGATTTGCCATGTAATCAGACTGCAGCCAGGCCTGCTATGATCTAGATGGGACATGCTCATCATCTCAGGTCATGTTTATGCTAAACCTTTTCTCCAGAGGTGAGCTGGCAACTATCCCATCTTACATTCTCCCCAGTGAGGTCTGCCAAAGTTCTTAAAATTATTTTGATCTAGGAGATTGATAAATGCTAAATCATGCCAAGAGGCTTTTAATTTTACCTCTTAACAAAATTTTTAATTGTAATGTTCTACCCTAAATAAATGTGAAAGGAAACAGAAAAGAAAGGAGGGAAGGAAAAAAAGCAGAAAGGAAGGGAGGGAGGAAACAGAGATTAAAAGAAGAGATTCCAATTTTTTTTTTAAGAAGGAAAAATTGCATATAATTAACAACACAGAGAAATGGCCCTGGCAACCTTATCCAAAATTTTGATGTGAGTGAATTTTACATTTCGCCCTCACCTCCATCTGTTTTATGACTCTTCTCCCTCTTTGAGTAATTACTTCCATTCCCTCAGAATCTTGTCCTTTAAAACTCTTAATCCTTTGTTGGGTGGAAGTGGCCAGATTGATTACAATTGCATGACAGTCACAGAAAATATTTAAGGCAGCCATTTCCAACAGCTTCAACAATTGCTCCTGAGATGAAAAGAGGAGCAGAACAAACAATACAGCTATTCTTCATAGATATTTTTCTAGATTGAGCCAGATTTCAGCAAAATTGAAAATTAAACAATTGTGCTCTCCCATTCTTTCCCCTTTGTGTGTTAGTTTTAATAATTTTTAAACAATTTTTAAAATAACCTATTAGTACAGAAACAGGACATATGCATTATAGAAAATAATAAAATGCAAACATGTAAAAAATTTTTTTAACTTTTTTATTATTAGTTTCAGGTGTACAGAACAATGTAATAGTTATCCTTTCACCCCTCAAAAGAAACAACTCCCCTCCCCCATCCACGGCCCTCCCACCCCCGATATCATACTTATTTATTACAATTCCACTGACTCCATTCCCACACTCTACTCCACATGCCATGACTATATGTATATATAATTATAGTTGACATACAATATTATTCAACATCAACTTCAGAAATACAGTGTGGTTTAAAAAAAACTCTTAATCCTATAAAAAAATCAATATTAAAGTGTAATGGGTGCTAGCATATAATGTCATACTTTCCACATAATATATTCACATTTTTAAGTGTCCCCCTAAAATAGATACAATCCATTCACCAGGACACTCTAAAAGTCAATTCCTTCATTGTTAAAGTTTTAATCAAAATGGCTACTGAATGTGGGCGAATTTCCAGGAGAGCACTGACATCCGGCTGTGAAAAACAGCAGATATCCCAACCACCCACGTGGAACAGAAAGCTGCAGAAAAGCCAGGCATCCCCTTAAACAACCCTCATACAGACCCAATCACTCTCAGGCCCTCACGCTGGGGTCCAGAGGAGGAACTGTAACGCAGAGGATGTTGGAGGCAACAAGGGGCAGTCTGAGATGGTGGCTTTGAGGCAAAGAATGGGGGCAAGCAACCTACTAGACACAGAGTTCAAAACAGTGATTATAAGGATGCTCAAGGAACTTAGTAAGAACTTCAACTAAAAGATAGCAAGTATAAAAAAAGGCAACAGAAACCATAAAAAAAAACAGACGTAAAAAATAAAATAACTAGACTGAAGAATGCACTAGAGGGCGGGCCGAGTGGTTCAGTTGGTTAAGAGCTCACTTAAGAGTATGAGCTCTGAGCAACAGGGTCACCAGTTCAATTCATGGCCCGAGCTGAGCTGCTGCTGAGCTGCCAACAAGTGGCAGGATGGCTCAGCTTAAAATAAATAAATAAATAAAAATAATGCACTAGAAAGTATCACTTAGCAGACTAGGTGAAGTACAGGATTGAATCAGCGATTTGGAAGGCAAGGTAACAAAAAACACCCAATTGGAAGAGCAATAGGAAAAAATAATCCAAAAAAATGAGGATAGGTTAAGAGACCTCTGGGACAACATCAAGCATACCCACATTTCACCAGAAGGAGACAGAAAGCAAGGGACTGAGAACTTATTTGAAAAATCATGACTGAAAACTTTCCTAACCTGGCAAATGAAATAGACATACAAGTCCAGGAAGTGCAGAGAGTCCCAAACAAGACACACCAAGTCCCAAACAGGCCCACACCAAGACACATTAGAATTAAAATGGCAAAGGCTAAGGACAACGAGAATCCTAAATACAGCAAGAGAAAGGTAACTAGTAACTTATAAGGGAGCTCCCATAAGATTTTCAGCTGATTTCTCAACAGAAACTTTGCAAACCAGAAGGGATTGGCACAAAATATTCAACATGATGAAAAGCAAGGACCTACAATCAAGATTACTCTACCCAGCAAGGTTATCATTTAAATTCAAAGGACAGATAAGAAGCTTCCCAGACAAGAAAAAGCTAAAGGAGCTCATCACTACCAAAACAGTATTACAAGGAATCTTAGAAGGACTTGCTTAAGAGAGGAAAAAAACAAAAAATCAAAATTATGAATAATAAAATGGCACTAGATACATATCTATCAATAGTTATTTTCAATGTAATTGGATTAAATGCTCCAATCAAAAGACATAGGAGGGGTGAATGGATAAGTAAACAAAATCCTTACATATGCTGCCTACAAGAGACTCACTTGAGATTGAAAGACACACACAGACTAAAAGTAAAGAAATTGCAAATAATATTTCATGAAAGTGAAATTGAGAAAAACAAAAAAAGCTGGAGTAGTGATACTTATACCAGACAAAACAGACTTTAAAACAGAGACTATAACAACAGACAAAGGAGGACTCAGTAATCCCACTTCAGGGTATTCACCCAAAGAAACCTAAAACGCTTCTTCAAGGGGACGTGTGCACCCATAGGTTCATTGCAGCATTGTTTACAATGGTCAAGATGTGGAGGCAGCCTGGGTGTCTGCCTATGGATGAATGGATAAAGAGGAGATGGTACATATATACGAGTACAATACAATATTGCTCAGCTATGGAAGGAAATGGATCCTTGCCATCTGCGGCAGCATGGATGGACCTGGAGGGTATTGTGCTGACTGGAGTGTCAGACAGAGAAAGACAGATGCAACGTGATTTCATGTATATAAAGAATGAAAAGAACAACATAAACAAAAAAATCAGAAACAAACTCATAGATACAGAGAACATTTTGATGGTTGCCAGAAGGGAGGGAGGTTGGGGTGTGGGTGAAAAAAGGGGAAGCGATTAAGAAATGCAAATTGGTTGTTAACAAAGTAGTTATGAGGATGTAGGGTATAGCATAAGGAATATAGTCAATAATATTATAATAACTATGTATGTTGTCAGATGGGTCCTAGATATTTGGGGTGATAGATGAGATGGATTGGGGCACAGAGTGAAAAAGGTGAAGAGATTAAGAAGTACAAATTGGTAATTACAAAATAGTTATGGAGATATAAAATAAAGCATATGAAATAGTCAATGATATGGTAATAACTATGTATTGAGCCATGTGGATACTAGACTAGTCCGGGAGATCACTTTTTAAATTATATAAATGTCTAACCACTATGCTGTATACCTGAAATTATTATAAAATAATATTGAATGTCAACTGTCATTGAAAAAAGGGAAAAAGTAAAAGGGAATAGAGGTCCAAATTTCCAGGTATAAAACAAATAAGTCATGGGGATGTAATATACAGCACAGAGAATATAGTCAATAATTTTGTGATAGCATAGTATAGTGTCAGATGGTTGCTGAACTTACGGTGATCACTTCTTTAAGTATATAAATGTTGAATAACTGTGGTGTATACCTGAAACTAATATAATATTGTATGTTAGCTGTATTTTTAATAAAAATCTTTTAAAAATCTAGTATAATGAAATAACTGTTGGTCTAATTATAAGTTAAGAAGGTGGCTAAAATGTTATGAAATACCGATATAGTTCATCATTTTCAGTCCACGTTCATGCCTTTTAAAAAATAATAATAACTCCAGTATCTGAATCTGTAATCTGATGGTCTCTATTCTTTATCAAGTTCTTAATTCTTTGTTTTCTTTGTTCTTTGAAGACAAAGTTCCTGGGAGGTTTCTTCCTTGTTTGCTGTTGTTGTTTTAATCAACAAAGGACGAAGAAACAGTTATTTTTTCTGTTGTTGAAATGGTATTTTAGTAATTAAAATAAAAAATTAGTGCTCCCTCCAACATGTCAGGATGACCAGTAATCCTCCCACCATTTATTAGCAAAACTATTGCAATTTCCCTTTTCTCTCTCTAGTTGCATCAAGTACTCTAATCATCTTATTTTGCATTTTGGTCAGCAATGCCTTCTGTATGCCCTTCAGCTATGTCTCTTCCCATAACCACTCTAAACCTTTTAACTTTATACGGTTGTAAATGCTGAATTATTCCTGCCTTTCATCATAAGTCAATTTCTTCTAGACTCCTCAATTATCCCCAAACTCCTGCTTTGAACATTTCCCAACTGGATTGCACAAAAGTAATAAAGTTGGTCCAGATTTGCTTGTTCAGACTAACAAAGACACTCACTTAGTGAGTTTGTACCCCAGATGAGGCCCTTTGCTAGGTACTTTCCATACATCTCCTCCTCTAATCTTCCTGATAATTGTATGGGGTAAGACTTTTACTAATAAGGAAACTAAAACTCAGTGAGTTTAAGGACTAAGAACTTGCATGGGATCACACAGGGAGCCACTACCAGGTCAACCTCATCCAAAGTCTGTGTCTTGCATTGAACAGTTATCAAGTGATGCCTGAGAACTCTCCGTACCAGGATTACCTGGAATACCCAATAAAAATACAGACATCTGGGCACAGCTCAGTCCTTTTGAATTAATATCTCTGAGGAAAAGGACCAGAAATATATTTTTTTAACAAACCCCCAAAATGATTCTTAGGCACACTAAAATCTGAGAATCACTGAACTGAAATGCCCACATTGTATGTGTTGCTTTCTGTGTCTCTATCACCAAGCACAGTATCTGGCTAATTGTTAATAAGTATTTGATCAACTGAAATCCACTGAGCCTGCCAGAAGAAAAGTATGTTGCTATTGATACAGTGTCTTTGGCTCTTTAGAAAAAAGGTCTAGGAAAACATTAGGAGAGATTTCTGTTTTTATGTCAAAACTGGGCATTTCTAATCCTAGCACTGTGCCAACTTAGTGAACGTCAACCCCATTTGACACACATCATAGTAAGGCTTTGCACAATGGCCTCTGTTACTGGGAGAGTTGTTGGAAGACAGATGGAATATCTTGAGACTGTATATATCTTTCTTATTGGGGGGAAAACATGAGGGTGTTGACTATTTAGCATCAGGAAGCTGTGTCACTGTTTCTCTTTAATGTCTTGCGTTGTGGGAAATAAGAAGTACTAAGTGGATTGTCAAGATAAAACTAAAAGTTTTTCTAAATAATTATAAATGCTAGAAAAATCAAATCAAATGAATTCTCAAAATCCCAGCTCTGTTTATTCGCTCAATGTCTTTCAGGCTAGGTTTTGTGAGGGGTGGGAAATTAAGGCATACATGTATCATCCTTTCACTGCCTCTTTCCTGCTTTAGGACAAAAACAGGGTATGGTGAAAAAGAAATAAAGGAGGCTTTGTGTTTTGGATAATGACCTCTGGGTAAGCAGCAGCTTAGATATATGCAAGAATTACTTAGTGACAACATTGGGTTCCCTTAGTCCCTCCTTTGGGAATATCAAAGCCTTGATCTTCAAGTTAAAGCCCCTACATAAGACAGCCAACAATAATCAGTAATACAACCTCCAAAGGAGTTTCCACCTTTAGATATTTTTCCATGCCAATTAAACTTCCATTCCTCCTTGCTTATGCATGTGGGGAGGGTAACACACTGAGCCCTCTTTTTCTTTACCTCTTTATCACAAGCATAATGTATGAGGGAGTATACCACAATGATCATTTATACAAGTCATACTCCAAACTACTACCCAAAATGCAACTCTACCTGGAATTGAAATTATCGTACTCTTCATCTCACTCTAATTGACTACAATAATCATATAACTTACTAAACAGCTCTCATAGAGTTTACACTATATTAAAATGTTAGAGTACCCCAGCTTATCTGAAGTCTTCTTCATTAGTAGAGATGACTATATTCATTCTCTTGAATTTTCACAGCAGTTTCACACTCACCAAACTCTCTCAAGGTTTCTGTCGCTGTTGCCCCATTGCCCCTTCCCTTCCTAGTTGGGTCATAGGCCATGTGTGATTCTAAGAGTTCTTTCCCAACCCCATTACTTCCTCACAGAGGGCTCAGAGGCAGCAGGTAATTCTTGCCTACTCCTCTTTTTGTGGTATAATCACTAACAGCCATTTTGTTGATTCCTTTTCTTATTTTAATAGCCAAGAATCCCCGCTAGTTCCTAAAGTTTGTCCAGAGTATTATTATTCTATTGCCCTTGGATGAAACACAATGAAGATGCATCCATATGCTGAGGAAGACACAGTGAAAAAGTGTCCTGGAGCCAAACAATCCCAAACCACTGGGCAAAGTTTCTCAAAATCCAAGATTTCAGGACAAGTCCCAACAGATATATGCAATACAGCTGATACATACCACAAAATGTAATTAAATAGTATAGTAATAAAAGAGAGGGGGAAAAAAGGAATAGTAAAACCCAAACCAAATCTCAGGTAGAAAAGAGAAGACATCATGAATCATAGACAAAGAGGGGATAAAAAATACTTGAGTTTGGGGAAATATACAATATAGCTATTCAGTTAGTACAAATTATACATGGATTAGAGTTGTATTTAGTTAATAAATATCCACATATAATCTGGAAGAGAAAGAGTTTTCTAAAATAAAAGTAACAAAAATAATTTTTAAAAGTTTCCAAATTTTGAATAACCCAAAATTTAATACTGAATGTTAAACAGTAAATAAAAATGCAAAAATGGAACCAAATCTGAAAAAAATTTAAATACTTTGCAAATACAGCAAAAAGCTCATAGTTATAAATAAGACAAATACTAAGCCTTCATTGACAAATGAACAAAGGTAATGGATGGACAATTTATAAAGAATTGCAAATAGATAGTGAAAATTTCAAAAATAAAGCTCAACTGCATTAATAAAGAAAAATGCAAAATAAGTAAAAATGTAATGCTACTTTATTTTAATCCACCAAATAAGAAAAAAAGATTATACTCAGTATTTGCAAGAATTTAATACTATGTGTACTCACATATACTGCTAGTGAGAATGACAATTGGTAGAGGCATTCTGAAAATAACTTGGGAATGTATTTTCATGACTATAATTTATCATAAAAAATAAATAAAATGTAAGACCAGTATTTATGAATAAAAAGGTTCAATACAATATTATTTAACTTAAAGCCTAACATTAAAGAATGATTACATAATATTTCTATAAATGGAATATGATATAGCCAATAAAATTATGTTTAAAACAAATGAAATGCTTATGTTATAATGGACATGAAGAAAAATCACAGAATTGTTTGTAAAATAAGATCTCAACTCTATTTTTAAAGAACTTCTTTTTCAAAGTTAGAAGGGAGCAAGCTAATAATATTAACTGGCCATCCCTGGGCAGTGGAATTATGTATGATTTATTTTTCTAATTCTTTATCCTGATTAGTACATTCCATATTTTTCTTTAAAAAAAAAATGCAGAACACAGCCACACACCTAATAAAAAAATTTGCTAGTATTGTTAGAGAATCAAAAATAATATAACTGACAAAAAATGAGTAAGGTACAAATTTTAGCTTAGTTTGGTTTTAGAAATCTGCTTTAATAGTGAAAGTTGAAAGTATGGGAAATATAATCAATAATGTTGTAAAGATGCTAGATGGGCACTGGACTTATCAGGTGGATCACATCATATACTGTGTAGAGATGCCTGACCACTGCACTGAACACCTGAAGCTAAAGTAGAATAATATTGAATGTCAACAATAATTAAATACACACACACACACACACACACACACACACTATATAGTCACAGGACGTAGAGTACAGCATGGGGAAGATAGTCAATGGTATTGTAATAGCAATATACTATGTCAGAGGGATAGTAGATTTAGGGGGGTATCACTTTGTGAGGTGTGTAAATGTCTAATTATCATGTTGCTTTGTATACCTGAAACTAACAAAAAAATGCAAAAAAAAGTGAAAGTTGTATAAAATATTTCATACATAGTTTTACAAAATATAAAAGATAACATTAAATATGTGAGGATGGGAGAAGGGAATAGGGATAAAAGGTAATGAATAAAATACAAAAATAAACTTTTCTAATAAAGGAATAAAACAGCTCCCTTGCTCATTAACAAATATGTCCCTGGCTTGATTGAAGCAAACTAAATTGTAACTTTAAGATTGTGTGCTTTCCTTATCTGCCTGTAAGGTGCTCGGAACTTCCGAGGATGCTAAGGCCACATTTGGATGAGGCCCCTACTTCATCCAGCAACTAGCCCGTGCCCGCAGCACTGGCCAAACACTCGCCTGCACTATGGCCTCAGTCTCAGAGCTCGCCTGCATCTACTAAGCCCTCATCCTGAACAATGAGGTGACAGTCATGGAGGATAAAATTAACGCCCTCATTAAAGCAGCTGGTATAAATGTTGAACCTTTCTGACCAGGCTTGTTTGCAATGTCAACATCTGGTCAATGTCAACATCTGGAGCCTCATCTGCAATGTAGGGGTTGGTGAACCTGCCCCAGCAGCTGGCGCTGCACCAACAGGAAGTCCTTCCCCATCCACCACCGCTGCCCCCTCCACCACTGCTGCCCCCTCCATCACCGCTGCCCCAGCTTGAGAAGAAGTAATCAGAAGCAAAGAAAAAGACTCTGAGGAGTCTGATGATGACATGGGCTTTGGTCTTTTTGACTAACCTCTTTTGTAACATGTTCAATAAAAAGCTAAACTCTGCTGAAAAAAAAATTGTATTGTGTGTATTTTTAGGTTTTATTGTTTATTTTTGAAAGGTAAATATCCACTTTTTAAAATTAAGTTTTTAAACTTTACATAATGATGCAAAGACAATGCCATACTCTGTTTATAGTATAAAAGAGTTTCCAGACTGGTTTCTGACACAAAATTTTTTTCTATCCTTACCACCATAGTTAATTTTGAACCATGGTGGAGCTACTTATGGACCTCAGTATGATGTAGAGCAGCGGTTCTCAACCTTCCTAATGCTGCGACCCCTTAATACAGTTCCTCATGTTGTGGTGACCCCCAACCATAAAATTATTTTCGTTGCTACTCTATAACTGTAATTTTGCTACTGTTATGAATTGTAATGTAAATATCTTTTTGTTTTCTGATGGTCTTAGGCGACCCCTGTGAAAGGGTCGTTCGACCCCCAAAGGGGTTGCGACCCACAGGTTGAGAACCACTGAATTGTAGAGGGACCACAGAAGAACATCAAAAAAACTAATCTAAAATATTGTTATTTTGAGATTTATCAGAGAACTCGAAAGTTCTACCAACTCTAAATGTGCAAATAATTGGCAATCCAGTTAAACTTACCTACATATGGGACTTATTTCAGAATATTTGCAGGTTAATTTCATCTATATAGATAGAGTGAAACCAAAAATTTTAAAACAGTAAGCATCATTTTATTCTAAAAGAAACATTTGTCTCTTTTATTCCTTTCTTCCTAGGTATAAGTACCACATGAATCATCCCTACTTACAGGAGAATCAGTACCATGCATCTTGCAAGTTACAAAAAACTCTAAGACTTTTGTTTGGCAATCACAAATTTAGAGTTACTCATTTGATGGCAGGGTAAACATATTATCACTAAAACACCCTTGGAGGGCCTGCAGAGTGGCGTGTTGGTTAAGAGCTGGTTTAGGATGCCAGAGGACCCCAGTTCGGATCCCACATATGAGGGCCAATGACACTGCCCTGTACAGCTAAGATGCTGAACAACAGCTCAACCTGGAGCTGGGCTGCCGGGAGTCACCAGCGACAGCGTAGGCTGCAGCCCCTGCTGCAGTGGGTTGCCATTGGCTACCATGGTAGTCAGCAGCCAGCATGAGAGGCCAGCAACTGCCGTGAGTGCCTGTCCAGAAGCTGGCGACTGATGTGCCTCGCCCAGGAAGAGCGCAATGATGGTGCCAACTTGGGCCAGTGAAGCAATGTCCTCCACAACTAGACTGAACAAAAAAGACAGCAACTTGT
>NW_017731987.1:847908-870808 GCF_001890085.2 Hipposideros armiger
TGAATGTTCACATTTATAATAAAATATTTCATTTATTACAACTTGAATGGCAAAAATCAGGAAGTCTGGCAATATCAAGTATTGGAAAGGATAAGGGTCAAATGTAACACATATAATATGAGGAAAAGGGCAAAACAACAGATTTTGGAAAACACAGTTTTGCAGTGCTTCATTAAGCAGAGCATGTGCATATCCCATAACTTAAAATTGTCCACAACTTGAGAAGTTCTTATATACATACACTAGAGAAATTATTACACATGTGCTCCAAAAGGCTCATAGTGACATAGTTTGTAATAATTAAATAGAATTAGAAAATTGCAATGGTAATTTGAAAAAAGAGATAAATAAAAAACAAATTGTAGTATGTTCACACATGGAATAAAACACTACAGAGTAAACTATATCTTGCAAGAGAATAGATGTCTCTTACATAATTAAGTTAAAAAAATCAAGAATCAGAAGGCTACTTACAGTAAGGCAAATTTTATAGCTGAAAACAAGCAAAGATAATACTATATTGTTTAGGCATGCATATACATGCGATGTGTTTTTTTTTAATTTAAGGCAAGAGAATAATAAATCTCTGTGTTGATTCTTAAGTTAGAGGGAGGAGTCAAGAGGATAAGAGAGAAAGCAAGAACCCAGTTTAGATGTAAAACATTGGTAACCTTTTTAAATTCAATGACAGGTTTCTTGGTGTGTGTTATATAATTATACTTTAGAATTTACATAAATACTAATATATATTCCTGTTATGTAGCAAGTAACAAGTTTTTTAACTGATAATAAAGGGAAAATGTTCAAAAAATAGCAGCCTAGAAAAAAAAAACTGGGTACAGATTTTTTATGAACATATCTTGTAGGTCCTATCCTAGAGAAATAGCAATGCAATAACAATTAATAGCTGCATAAGGCAGTGGGAGATTCAGGATTATAATGAACTTACTGGATTCATTACTTGTTTTTACTTCATTAACTTTTTTTCTCCATCAATGTACTGTGAACAATAAACTTAGTTTGTCCAACATATGGGAAGAATTAGACAGAAAATCTTTTATTTCATGTTGTCGCCTAGAACAATCTTTTTGTTTAACCAGAACACTGGCTTTGTTCTCAAATCTACCAGGAACAAGTAAGAGGAGAAAAGTTATGACAAACTGAAATGTTTTTGTTTAGTTTTGCTAAGTATTTTTGCAGCAATTTTTATCACAGAACTTTTCCAGGATTTTATGTTGTCTAATTGTGGTACAAAACCTTTACTCTTTGATTTAATATGAAAGTCCTTAGAGATTGCAGTGTACCTGGAAACCCTTCAACCTGCTATTTCCTATCTCCTTCTAAGAGATTTTTCTCACTATTTCCCCTCTTCTCACATATCCTAGCATACTACCATCATGATTTCCAATCTCTCTTTCTGAATCCATATGTCTCCCTTAGAAAATCACTCTATTCCAGAGGTAATGTTTGCACTATCATGTCACATCAAAGTAAAACATGTTCTTGAATAACAACACACCTCTAACAGCAACAATCCTTATATCTATGAATTTAAAATATCCTATTACAAGAGTAAGTTTTTGTGTCTCCATGTTTTGGGGAATATGTCTTTAAATTTTTCTACTTCAGAAAGTAAGAGATATGAGCAAATGATTGAACAAAATGTTTTCCAGAAATACAAATCTATTGTAATTAATAGGAATTAAAGAAAACCCAGAGAAAATTCTGCTTCATCACTATCTCTAAATTATTTATTCACCATGGAAGAGAAATCAGTAAAAGAATTGTACAGGAATTTAGCAACTAGAGGTTAACTAGAAATTTCTGAATCTCCTAAATGACTTGAAAAGTCCTGTTCCCGCTGTGGAAAGCAGTGTGGAGATTGATTCCTCAAAAATTAAAAATAGAATTACCATATGACCCAGCAATCCCTCTCCTGGGTGTCTACCCAAAAAACCTGAAAATATTTATCCATAAAGATATATGTACTCCGATGTTCATTGCAGCATTATTTACCATGGCCAAGACATGGAAACAACCAAAGTGACCTTTGATAGATGACTGGATAAAGAAGTTGTGGTATATATACACAATGGAATACTACTCTGCCATAAGAAAAGATGAAATAGTGCCATTTGCAACAACATGGATAGATCTTGAGATTATAATGCTAAGTGAAATAAGTCAGACAGAAAAAATTGAGAACCATATGATTTCACTGATATGTGGGATATAAAACTGAAAACATCAAAAGAACAAGAAAAACAAATGAAGAAACAAAATTCATAGACACAGACAATAATTTAGTGGTTACCAGAGGGTAAGGGGGGAAGGGGTGGTAGATGAGGGTAAAGGGGATCAAATGTATGGTGATGGAAGGAGAACTGACTCTGAGTGGTGAACACACAATGTGATGTATAGATGATGTGTTACAGACCTGTACATCTTAAATCTATGTAACTTTGCTAACAATTGTCACCCCAATAAACTTTAATTTAAAAAGAAATAGAAAAGTCCTGTTCCTTCCAATTCCTTATGCCCTAGTCTCCTCATCTTTTCTCACTTTGGTACATTCAAATTTACAAAAGCAAACTAAAAAGATATTAACTCCCTAAAAGTTAACAGATGTCAAGTTCAATAAACATTTCCTGAATACTATAGTAGATTAACCCTCCATCGGGCACAACGGATCTCACAGATTGTTTTGAATTTCTGTTGATTTTTATACTGAATTTATGTAATAAACATATATTGTTTTTACTTTGTGGCAAATTAAAATTTCATTCTGAATAAATAATAAGCATGCTTACATGTTATTTTCATTCATTTTCAATTTAAATAAATAAATGTCATACACACATCTAGTAGATGGCATTGCGCCTGAACTCGTAAATTTTGCATTGCGCCCAATGGAGGGTTGAAAGCAAAAATCTGTAAATGTGCTTGAAAATCAGAAATATTTTTAAGGAATCCTACCATATCAAGATTCCTTTACCCAGTATCCCTGACCAATGGTCATGTCGTCTCCAGTGAGAGGAAATGTTTCATCATCAAGGGAGACCCATTCCATCAGTGGACAAACATATTGGTTAGAAAATTCTTATGTTAAACTACAATATACCACTTGGTAGCTTCCCTAATTTTCTCTTTACCAGCATATTATAATAACAAGCCTGTCTTCGTGTTTACATAAGGATTTAAAAATAATGTCCCCTTTTCTTCTTTGTTTTACTATAACATTCCCCATGGACACAGTTTTCAATTTTTCTTCAATACAGTTTTCAGTTTTTTTCTCCTGCATCGCATTTTGTCAATTCAACAATAAAAGCGTGGTACCCAGAAGCAGAAGCAGATGTAATATTTTGGGTGTGAATCATCTTATACTAAAGACTCTAGACTTCTATTATTGCAACCAGACATAAAACTAGCTTTTATATAATTCAATAATTATTCATTTAGCAAACATTTACCAAGTACCTACTGAGTGCTATGTATTAGGCAAGGCCTTGGGGATTCAATACCCAGTAAGGTTTAGTCCCTGCCTGCATATAGCTGTGTCACACTATTAACGCATGGAAAGCATATGATCAGTTAACACCCAGCAATTTTCCTTTGTATTTTTACAAGCAGATTACCATGTCTGTCTACTGATGTGTAGACAAATTTACCTCCAACACTGATGAAGTTCACTGTGACTTTAATCACAACATTCTCTTTAAGAATAACAATTTTTAATTCCAGTTCCCCATAGTATGATATACATTGTATTCATTATTCTTTTAAACCAAAGATTAGAAGTGGCAGGGGGAGACAAATTCTCTTTCATCAATAAAATTAACCCATTCTGGGATTGCATGTCTCTAAATAATTGAAGCAGCAGCATGCAATAGTTCAACAACTGAAATGACCTAAAGGGCCGGCCGAGTGGCGCGATGGTTGGGAGCTCGCTTGGGATGCCAGAGGGCCCCGGTTCGGATCCCACATGTGGGGGCCGGTGACACTGCCCTCCGCGGCTAGGATGCTGAACAACAGCTCAGCCTGGAGCTGGGCTGCCGTGGGTCGCTGGCGACGGCGTGGGCTGCAGCCCCTGTGGCAGTGTGTTGCCATGGGCTGCCGTGTGTAACCAGCAGCCAGCGTGAGCGGCCAGCCGCCGCAGTGAGCGGCCGTCCAGAGGCCGGCGACTGATCTGCCTCGCCAGAGAGGAGCGCGGTGATGGTGCCACCTTGGGCCAGTGAAGCAGCGTCCTCCACAACTAGATTGAGGAACAAAACGACAGCAACTTGTCTGTTCCCCTTCCCCCAATTCCCCAATAAAAATCTTTAAAATAATAATAATAATAATAATAATAATAATAATAATAATAATAATAAAATAATAAATAAAACACCCTTGGAAATAGTTTCAAATTCATCAGACCTAAAAAAAAATTATAAATGTGGCCAGAATTTACAATTCTTTTATTTTTATTAATAACACTTTTTCTTCTCTAAGCCATCCAACTCACTAGAAAAGATTTTCATGAGAAAATAGTCTCATAAAAACTATGCTATAAAATACTAAGAGAAATAGGTATTTTGAATGTAATTCAGCCCATCGCCTGATTCTCGTTCATTCCACACTTCATTTGGACTCCGAACCTTCGTGCTGATCTTCGTAGTCTTTCCAAAAAATATTTGACTATGTAAACCAAGAGTCCAAATCAGTGAATATTTAGCTACAGCATTTGGTAGGAATTTGTGTTTTATACAAATTAGGAAAGTCGCTAATCATGTTTGACATTATAATAATACAAAACAAAAGTTTAAAAATAGAGCAATAAACTATTTAGAAACAGAATACTGCTTTATGGTAGGCATTAAATTTATCCAGAATAATTTATGCCAGGTGAGAAGTAAAGAATGTTGATTTTATTCTTTTTCCCCCAGGATAATGTGGTCGGGTTAATTTACTGTGTTTATTGAAAATACTAGTTTAGAGATTGTCTTAGATACTGTTTTGTGGTACCACATGCTACTTTACTCTTATTTTCTCCATGAAAAAAGATACATTCCTGGAACTTAAACATATGTTATTTTTTTCTTTGTACATGTAGTGTGAGCAAGTCCCTTCTAAATATAATCCCTTCTGAGTAAATCAGTAACTAAGAAAATAAGCTTTTAATTTAACTGCTCCATATTGTCTGCAAGATAAAGTCCAAATACTTTTATCCTGCCAGCTAAGGTCCTACACTTTGCTTTCTCCTACTTTTCTACTATCTTTTCACTCATGTAAAAAGCCTCACTCTTTAAACTCTCCATTCTGCTCACATTCAGACCTGGGTCATCCTTCCATGGAAACTGTGGCAGCAGCCCACACAAGTACAAGCTGATGAAATAAATGGCAGGAATAAAACAGAACAGCTACTAAAAGGTCACTGTGAAGGTAAAAAACAGTTACATTTCTTTCTTGGAAAGATCTCAGTTATAGAGACAAAAAATATGAAGGTAGAAGAGAAGGAACACTGAAAAATAATAATAACACCATCTTGTTCTATTATTTGTATGCTTCAGTTTTATGTATATTGTAATCTGTTTGAATAAGGATACTTTTTATATTTTTCTTTATATACTCACGTTTTTCATAGTGATGGGCACCCAGTAGGCATTCAATCAGTACTTGTTGAATGAATGAACATCAGTTTTCCCTTGATTGCCTTTTTATTACTCTTTTTTTTGTTTAAAAAGTCTATGAATGTTCACATTTATAATAAAATATTTCATTTATTACAACTTGAATGGCAAAAATCAGGAAGTCTGGCAATATCAAGTATTGGAAAGGATAAGCGTCAAATGTAACACATATAATATGAGGAAAAGGGCAAAACAACAGATTTTGGAAAACACAGTTTTGCAGTGCTTCATTAAGCAGAGCATGTGCATATCCCATAACTTAAAATTGTCCACAACTTGAGAAGNAAAAAAAAAAAAAAAAGAAATGACCTAAAAATAGATGCACACCATTTGCTTGGCAAAATCTCCCTATAGTAAGTAATGAAATTGCTATCAAATATAAGTGAAACATTATAAACTTGTGGATGAGCTTTGTCTATTCAGATATAGTGGCTTCTACTTTATGCATCCTTCAATGACTTACAGGAGAAAAAGTGTCACTCCCAGATGACAGCAAGGCTAGTTCTCAATGTCAGATGTCTAACAGCAAAGTTTACCACACTGCCTATTCCCATGAGTAGCAACCAGGAAAGCAGAAAACAAGGGGAGACCAGGATGAGAAGAGCATCGATGGAGGCC
Source organism: Hipposideros armiger (assembly GCF_001890085.2). NCBI lineage: Eukaryota > Metazoa > Chordata > Mammalia > Chiroptera > Hipposideridae > Hipposideros > Hipposideros armiger. The sequence continues at coordinate 854,196 of NW_017731987.1, forward strand.
TTAAAGGGAAAGAAAATCAGGGAAAGTTTCCAGTATAGAAATACAACAGAGTAGAGAGAGGGCCATGAGCATTCATTAATTATGGCTTGTAATTCCAAACAACATAAACTGACCCTAATTTTAGCAAAATGGAAATTTATTGAAAGTAAAAAGGTTGCTCACAGTTCTCTGAGTTGGAGAACAGGTGGAAATGAGGGCAAAGAACCATGGTTGAGTCATTCCACAAAATCAAGTCAGAGAAGTCACTGCTGCTGCCACCACCAAATGCTAAATGCCACTGCTTTTGACACTGGACATGAAAAGCCATTGCAGGCCCTAGAAACTTGGTTTTACTGCCACTGCCACTGCTTCTGCCACCACCCATCACCAAAGCGGATTTTCTCCAGTGCTTGCTTTTCTGAATCAATAGTTTATTTAAAGGTGAAGGAGGATATGTTTGTCTGATTGGTGAAACACAGGTCATGTGCTCATATCCAAGATGAAAAGAACCCTGGGAAAGCAAATATCAAACATTCTTAGCCTCTGTAATTTTCAAGACAGGCTCTGCCTTACACCAAGACTAATTATGTATGAGAATTCCAAAAATATAAGAAGAGACTGCAAATGCTGTTCAACTCTCCAAACCCTCAAAAAAAAAAAAAAACCATTACAAGCAACCTGAATTTAATGAAAGAGAAAGTGGAATTTAATTAATGTTGATTTCATTCAATAAGCCTGAAATCTTTTACAATAGCAAAATACAGACTCTTTCTATTTCCCATTGATGACCTCTGAGTAACTACCTGCAGCTGAAGAGCATCAGTTGCTAATTTAGGAAATTATACCAATGAGTCAACTGCAGGGAGGAGTCTCTATAAAAGGTTAAAAAAATATTAACTGTGGACTTACTGAAGATAAGCATTAACCCTATTTACACATTGTTTTTTGGGCACAAATTAAAATTAAATATCTAGCTTTCTGGTAAGAAATAATAAAAATATATTATTGGTTAATTATAACACTATCTTAAGCATTCCATCTTGTTGCATTGGTCTACTCTCCTTAATATTAATAATAATACATGATAATATCTAACCAGGATTGAATCCTTACGATGTACCAAACATTATACTAATTACTTACAAAATTATTCTATTCTATCTTTATATCTAACCTTATGAGGGGAGGTGACATGATCATTCTATTTTAGAGACAAATTAACTGAGACTTGCTTCAGTAAGAAACTTGTCAAGGGCCACACAAAAATAGCAGAGCTAAGGTTCCACCCTACTTATATCTTCATTTCCAGTTCCAAATTTTAATTCCAAGGCATAAATATGATTAAAAAGTGCTGTAGAAGAAGTTCAGCAAACTCTACCTTTCCCATTTTTGTTTTATTCATCATCCTCTCTTTGGTGTTATAATGAACAAAATTTCAGCAGTTGTAATAATCAAAACTTCAGCAACAAAATCTGAAATTACAATCGAAAGTATTTATGCAACAGGGGCTGCTCTTGGGAGTGTGAGGCCTTGGGCAAAATATTTTTGCAGAGCTTCTAACTATATAATCAATTTAATTTTAAAATGCACTACAACATTCATGGGCCCTTTTACAGATTAATAACTTGTTGATGAAGATTTAGAATAATGGGTAGAAAAGAGCTATTTATTTTATTGTCCAATCAGTTCTTGTGAAGATTGTTCATAATGTCCCTATGCCATCTCCTCCTGTTCAGGTCTAGGAACCATCTCTTTGTTCTCTTTATTGTCATATGCGCTAATTTTACAAGTGAAACTGTTATTATCACAATGCCATAGTTATTTAAAGCCCATTTTTATTGAAGCAACCCATATCTTCTTGCCTGGGCAGTTCCATAGTATCATTTACTTAATGCTGGTTACAACATCACTCATGAAGCTGAATTATCCTGCCTGTGAATATCAGCTTTCAATGATTCTCAAAAAAGTTGCAAATCTTCTCAAAGAATGATGATGATGACCATAAATGAAGTCTTATCCAGATTATACAGCAAATGTGAACAACAATTAATTTACTGGTCATGCTAAGTCTACTGTTCAGAATTTTATAGCATAAACATGGAACAGCACATCTTATAACACTGTTGACCACACTCCCGCCTTCCACACAGTGTCCCATCGAGGAGGCAAGGGGTCCTTGGGTGAAGCAAGAATGGCCCCATTTACACAAAGAATGTGCATCCCTATCTCACATGGCTCTTTGAGAACTGTCTGATACGTGACAAGGAGCCTGCAGAAGAGTTGGGGTAGCCACCCTGGATGCCAGCAGGGGGCGTAGGGAGGTACACAGGCTACAGGATGCCTGTAATCCCACTCTGCCCAAGCCTTGGGCTGTTTTATATGCAACAACAAGATTTTTGGTTTTGTAAATATTTCACTTTTTGTTCCCTCTCTATTTCATTATCCCTGGTTTCAAATACATTTTCTGAAGAAAATTACATGCATAAGGAGTCCTTAAAGTCACAAATTCTCTAATAACTATATCTATTGTAATCTTAGTGAATTTGAGGATATCGTGTCACTATTTTTCACCAGTTCTCTGGATTCTTAGTTTAAATATCCTGGTTCTCCTATTACATTGCATTTAAAATTTAGAAACTGGTTAATTTCTTACAATGGTCAATATTTTGACAAATGCCTGCATGATGCTGTCTCAAGAACAAATTATTAGTTAAACAAACAATTGGATCAAATACAAAAATCAAGAAACACAATCCACTAAGTATTTGCTGAGTAATCTTGCCTGCGGCTGGAAAAATATATATGCCAGCTGACATTTGTTTGAATCTATCCTAGATATAAATTGGTAGTTTGACCTTATATTTTTGTGCTGCTATTAACAGAGATCAAAGCATCCAATGACAAATTATACAGGGATCACTGGAAAAAATAATGTCTGTTCAGACTAGTTAGATCAAATCATGGGGGAATACAAAAGACTTATTTAAGTGCAAAATTAGTAATATGAAAATTTTTTCTTGTTCCTGAGTTTGTTACATCTATAGTAAAAACAATGTTTAGTACAATGCCCTAAATTATGTTATTTTCTATTATTTTATGTTGCCTTTTTGTATAGAACAATACAGTTAATGTTTCATCAGAAATTTATCATTAGTCTTTTTCAATATGTGATTTCATTTTTTTCTTGTTTAGTAACAGAATTTTAACTAGCCAAGAGTCCTCTCTAATTCAATAATAAAAAATAACAAGAAAAATATAACAGAATTCACTTAACAAAAATTCAGATAGCCAAGTTTTCTATTCCATTAAGGGAAGGGTATGTGAGTGGCTATGTGTAGCTCAAACTATGAGATACCTTCTTAAATAAATGCTTATTTATACATGATCTACAGAAAACTGAAGCATATGAAGAAAGAATCAGAAGTGCTCCCAACAGAAATTCCTTTGATTTTTGATACAGGCCAAGCTCTTCATCCTTGAGAAATAGTTTGTATGGAGAAGTGTCCTAAATTCTTCCAACAGTGCACTTCCCAGCTGCTCCAAGTAATACATCTTGTCCTTGTACGTGAGAAAGTGTTTAGTAAAACCAGATGGCCAACTGTTTTCCTGTCCTGAAGCACTTAAAACTGGCAAGAATATGTCTGAGGTCAAAAACCTTACAGAGCCTAATGACATGAACAGACATTTGAAAACTCTGGTTCATCCATAATTAGATTATTTCAATTATTCTCCACCCAACTCTTACTAAATCTCAGTTTGTTATCTGAAAAAATATTATTCTAGCATTCATAGAGCTCAAATCTCCTCCATCCACACCTTTTTGAAAGCCTGTACAAGAACTATGCTAGCATTTGAAGCACTAAGGAACCATTGGGGAAATAAAACTAAATTTCAACCCAACATTTAATGAACTCACCTTTATCAGATATTCTAAGTGTCAACCCTGAATATTCAACTCAGAGAGATCCACTCATGTACCAGAATCCAGCTAGAAGACCATAAAATCTGTATGCAAAAACAAATGGATGCTCTAGAGCAATGCTTCCCAAAGGAATCAACTAGGGATCTGGTTAATATGGAGATTCTGACTCAGAGGACTAGGGTGGGGCCTGAAGGTCTGCATTTCTAATAAGATCCCAGGCAAAGCCAACGCTGTGGACTATAGACTGTGGAACAAATCTTCAGGGCTAGACAATGCTTAGAAATCTACTGCTGCCATTCCTCCCGATTTCTCCCATGATTTGTTCCCAACCTACTTACTATCTTCTCCATGACCCACTTTTCATGACACCCTACCCCAACTCCCCTTCTATTGATTATTGGTGCATTCATGAAGTTTGTAGCTTTGTCCATCTCTCCAGCCTCTGTGTTTTTCATCTCAGGTTAAGATTCTTCTGGTCTCTGGCCTCTGGAATCCCTTCCTTCATTTTAACATCACCCCCCTCACCCACCAGAGCTCCTTTTAGGGTAACAAGCATCTAGGTAATAAGAATGGGAAGAAAAGGTAAAATAAAGCCCTGAAGTACCAAAAGGAAGTATAGCAAAGGAAAGGTGCCTTTGGGGAATCTGAAATCCATTCGAGAGAGATCAGATAACTAAACCTGAAAATCTGTCATCAGTGCAAGATTACATGTATGGGCCAAGGACCAACCCAGTGCTTAGTAGTTCAGAGAGAATAGTAATTAATCAGAGTAAACTAAAGTGAGATGTTTTATGGGAAAGAGAAGGGATAAACTCTACTTTAAAAATTGTATAGGAATTAGAGAGGTGAAGTGGAATGACATTCCAGAGAAATAACATAAGCAAAGGTGCAAGGGTAGAAAAGTTTAAGCAAATGATGTGAGGGGGTGAGTAAGTACACCTGTCACAGAGACCCAAAAAGTTAATGAGGTTCCTGAATGCTAAGCTAAATAATCTTTAGTTCTATTCATAGATCATGGAAGGCACTGAGTTGTGGACGGGAGTGACATGACTAGATGACCCTACCTCCCATTTTGCCTGGGACAGCTCCAGTTTACACAACTGCCCAGGCATCATTATAATAATTATTAATATCCTCCTTTTTACTGTTCAAAGTGCTCCAGTTTAAACAATAAATTGATATAATCTCCCTAGACATAACAGAATTAGTATTTAATTTCAAATGGATTAGAATGGCGATATTCAGCCTGTCGCCCCAAAATGCTTCGTTCACAAATGGAGGGCTATCCAGAATGCCAAAGGAGCATATATTTTTGGTGACGTTATGCTGGTTATTACATGTGGATCAAACTTTTATTGTAATTACATATTATACCTCTTAGATTTATAAAATATAGATAAATTAAGCACCATCACAGCTTATAAATGTAATTTATTTTATTGTTAAAACTTTTTGAAACAGAAAGTTTATAAAGAGAAAATTAATAAAGGGATATGTGAAAGTGACCACGGAATTAGAATATATTGAGAATAAGTTAAGAAGGCAATGGCAGCTTGGGTGGTATGAGCAGGTTGCTGATGAGGTTGGCAACAGGCATGAAAAAATAGGTTAGATGTTAGGTACATTTTAGGTGGAGAATCAACAGGGCTTACAACCTACCTGGCTACAAAAGGCCAGAGAGAGAGGGAAAGGGAAAGGGTGATTTTTGAGTTTTAAGTTTTGGATGCCTAAGAATTAAAAAATGCAAGGATTGCAGAGTAGGAGAGAGGAGAGTTGCAAAAATGAGTTGATGACCTGATCTTCAGGTGGGCATATCCAATAGGTATTTCAGTTTATCTTTTTGCCTAGGAACTGGGTCCTTCCCTTGCATTTTTTCACTTGTAAAAGACGTATGTATATTGTCTGTTATCTTTTACATGCTTTAGATCCAGAGAAAAGAAAACTTATTTTTGTGGAGATGTCAAATTTCTAGTTTATATTCCCAGTTTAAGAGACATGGAGGTTCAAAAACACTTATGTGATGAACTTGACAGCGCTTTTTAAAAAGTAAGTGATCATCACCAGGAAAATTATCAATTTGAGTTATGGCTCACACTATGTGACCTTAGATATCAAGCCATGCCCAAATTCATTGACATAGAAGAAACCAATTTTCATTAAAAATCATATATGAAGAGAAAACTGATTTGATTTACATATATAAAAATTTGCCCTCTTCTTCACCTAAATTCGGTTTACATCAGCAGTCTATTTCTGCTTTACTTTCTCTTCATTCAATTTCTAAGCCAGACATAACTGGAATTTGTTATACCTGAACAGCAAATGTATAAGCAACTGGGGAAGGCAGGGTGTTACTTCAATTCTTAAAAATTTCTTAGAGCTAGTACCTTGAGTCTATCCTTCTATTTACTTGTCCTACACTTACGGCTCTTGATCGTCCAGAGAAAGCTCAGATTTTGAACCCTCTGGCCTACCTTGTCCTTGATCACATGTTCCCTCCTGAGTCCTACCAGGGTACCTTATTTCCATATTTAAGGACCCCCGACTCTTGTTTTCTATTCTAGTTTCTAATAGCATTTCAAACTAAGTAGTTTGTACTCAGGGACACTTCTGGGCTTCTTACCATGAGGTAGTGTGATGATATTTGTGTGTAACTCAAATCATAATGGCAAAGTAGGGGGAAAAAATCTCCTGGAAAAACACAGTAATTTTATAGATTGGAAAACTGAGTCCAAATAGATTAGTCAGAATCGTATAGCAAATTTGTGGCAGATTTTAGACGAGAAGCCAAACATTACGTCTTCTAGTTCAAGGTTTTGCCTACCATAAAATCTTTATTTCTTAACTGTGGTCCCAGAGCTGAGAACAAATTTAACAATAACCGTAATTTGATCTTTAGCATAAACATCACCCTAACTTCATTCCTAGTACTGAGCTTCCCACCTTCTCCTTGGTTTCATTTACAAGACAAAGGTAATTTACTTTCACCTGTAAAACTGAGATGCTCTTAGAATGAAATATAATAGCTACTGAAGCAATTCACTAAAAACAAATTAAATTCAAGCAACAGAGAAGTAACACATTACCAATTTGAAAGGACGTGGGGAGTCTAAATGATGCTGGGTAACTACCAAAATGAAAAAGGAGATACAGCTCAAATACATTATCACCTTACTAATGTTCTTGGACAACTACTATCATCAAGGAGAAGTTTCATGGGATTTTTATATGAAGTTAGAACTTTAAGATTTCCCAGGAGCACAAAACTAATTAGATTGCAAAGTACTGATTCAGTACTATTTCAAAAGAATAGTTCCACATTCTACATTGCCAATATTGATGTTCTAACAAGCTGAAAGCTTACTTTATGGACAGACTTCAATTCATCTTAAAAATAAATTAAACAAACAACACAAATACAATATCCCAACCTTGATAGTTGTTACAAAGAAGCAAAATAATAAATAAATAAATATAAAAATCATAGAATTCCAGAGTCTCAAATACACATCTTGTTCCAACAGCAACCCACATGAATTTTGTCCTTCCCCACTGAAAACCAAAACACTAATTAAAGTGCTTCAAAGCTAGCATGGTTTTTATGCGAAGCACTTATTGGGTGCTTGACATGAAAATAAATCAAGAGATGGTGAAAAAAATGTTTTGCACAAAAGAGTGAGGATCAAAAATCCAGGTCAGTGTATTTATTCTTTTCCTCTCCCTTTTCCATTTTCCATAGCAAGTCCCAGATAAGGAGACGGCATAACTAATGAGACAGGAAGAATAAAAATCTGAATATTTAACATCCCAATTCCTCAGTAGAAATATATCAATAGAAAGGAGAGACAAAAACTGAGATTTGCTTGGTCTCTCAGGCACACTGAGTAGGTCCTCCTTTTTGCTTAAAACCCTTTTATGTGTGCTTCTCTTTATAAAGATTAAAATAACAAGCTTTTTTATAAAATACCCTTAGAAAATTAACAGAATGAATATCAATTAGAAGACATTTGCTTTGAGGAAAGTAGATACAGACTTCTAAGATAATGAAAAGTAAGAAGATATTTCACATTTATGTCCAACATTAAAAATTTCTATGTCTCTGTTGGATGTTTTCTCCATCAATAAGTTATAGTGGTTTGGATAACTTTTTTTTCCTTACAGTTTTATTCTTGCAAATATTCATGGTAACGGAAAACAGGTCTGGTTATAGGTCAATTCCCCTTGCTGCCCTTCTTCAAGTTTCAGGAGGAAAAGTAACCCAATTCAATGAACAACTACTGTTTTTATGTGTTTCTGTTTGATGCTGAGGGCATTAAATATAATATTTGCAGCAACCTTAGCAAGTAGAAATATTATAGTCCTGCTGTTAATAAAGAGGCTATTATGGTTCAGATAGCGAGCAGATAGGTGAATGAGAATTCAAACCTAAATTTTTCTGATTCCAAAATGCATTCCTTCTCCCTAGCACTGTGCTGCCACTGTTAACTACAGGTAATCAACCAAATATATGAATTTGACAGTGATTTATTGCATTTACTAAAAAGGTCATATAAGCTCATTTAATTGAATTCACTGATAGCTAAAGAAAAAACGTTTATAATAATTCTTTTAACAGGCTATCTTGTGAAAACACTGTGATTTTTTTTTATTAAATATCACTGATGCACAGACAACTAATAAACTGTTTTAGGCAATTTAGAAAAAATCCCAAACTATTCAGTGCATCATATCTCTGAATGTGCATTTAATTGTTCTCATATTTCTCCCCACATTTCCCTGCTAGAAGGGATAATTAATGACAAGACAATTTCACAGATGAGATTCCAAAGAACAGTCACAAGATGCAATTTCAAGTCTTTTTCCATTAATAGGTGTGTTTGCTCCAACCTTCAATTTTGAATGCGTATATAAGGAATAGCTAACCAGAGACCTAAATACAATGTGTGGCCAAGGAGCAGTGTGTCTGTGTGACACTAACCAGTGCATAGAGACAGCTAAGTCATGCTGAGCTCAATGAAATCCATCTGTCATCAAGTGAATGAACTGGCTTGAATAATCTATGAACTCTTGATAGCCCCTCTAAAAGTCCAAGAGTTAGCTATATGTATTAAAAGTCTAAATATAGTCACATATGTTCAGCTACCAAAAACCTCAGTCACACATGAAAATGTCAGAAAAAGTTTTCAATCTAGGATCACTTTCTGATTTACAATAAGAGAATGAAAGTGTTGGTTGCTCCTTTATCATGCCAAGAGGGCAATAATCCACACAATATTCCATGATCAGAAGCCCTTTTATATAAAATTAGATATCCACCCCTTTAAGACTCTGAACTTTGCTTTACTTTAGAAAGGAGTGATTGGCATTGGGTTTCTCTGCCTCAAAGCCACATTGCTGCTGAGTGAAATAACAAAACTCGATTATTTAAGCCTGGCAGCCTGCTGGGCAGCACATTTCTGGGCAGTTATCACAGTGGCTGTCACAAGTTCACAGGCCAAAAGCAAAGTGATTCACAAGAACTGCATAAATCAACTAGAAATTATTTTGTTGGGCTTTCCTATTGCTATTGCAAAATGGAATGGAGACAGACTAGTAAAGGAAAGTCTGCTACCTGTGAAACTTTCCCTGTGCCTTTGCCTCATTTTCACAACAGCCTTTAGTTTGAAATGTACCATAGGATGGAAGCCATGTATAAAATTCTCTAGCTTAAAACAGAAATTCTGTAGTTTGTACCTGGTTTCTGGCTTCTTCACCAAGTAGATTAATTATGAGTACCAGGAACATTGTCAAAGTCACCTGTGTGACAATTGAGACAAAAAGGCTGTGCAGGGAGGTAAAGAAATGGAAAGGTGTTTCTCATACATTTAAAAGAAAAAAGGTAAATCTCAAAGAACTTTTAGAAAAAGCTAATCACCAATTTTCGACAGGTAATTTTCAGTTACCTGCTTGGGTAGCTCAAGAGAACACCTAATGAGCAGTGTACAATTATACATGTTGCCAAGAAACCACAGACTTCTGCCCACTGTATCTAGAATTTAGTAAATTTCAAAAAAAAAAGAAAACAATTAAAAAGCTTAGTTATAGACCATAAAGAATATAGTGATAATAATAGGTACCATTTCATGAGTACATATTATGTGCTAGGAATTTAGCATTCAGTACTTCATTAAGTCACAACATCTCTATTTTAGGAAAATTTCATTTTAGAGATGAGGAAATTGGAGTTCAGAGATCAAATAATGTCTTTGTTCACTTGGATATTATCTCCATCAGGGAAGACTTAGTATAAATCACTAATGTGCTTTCAGCTCCTAAAAAGCTCCAGACACACAGTAAATGTTCAATAAATAATTGTTGCTAAATGGTTTGAACAATTTCAAAGTTGAAGACTCTTTTTCCTGTGCCACACTGCTTCTTCAGAGATGTGTGAAGAAAAGTTAAAAAAGAAAAAAAAAGAAGGAAGGAAGGAAGGAAGAAAAGGAGGGAGAGAGGGAGAGAGGGAGGGAGGGAGGGAGGAAAGAGTATTATTTTCTTAGTGGGAACAAAATCTTCTATATTATCTACTGTTTAAAAACAATGGGAAATTATACATCCCATCCTTGTCTAGCTAATGGACAACTTTATGCTTATAAACGCAACAAGTTAAATGAAACAAATAAACTCACTGAAAAATATAAACTAAACTACCACAGCTCACTCAAGAAGGAGTTGATAACCTGAGTGGCCCTTTTTCTATTAAAGAAATCAAAATTAAGTTTCCCACAAAGAAAACTGGACTCCAGTCTCACTCTCTTCCTCTGCTAATATCTAACCAATAGCACATGCTTATGAATTTTTCTTTAAAATTTCTATTATGCAAATTCCTGTCTTCTACCACGACATGGCCAAAACCTTTTTCAACTTTTGCCTGAATTACAGTAATGGTTTCTAAGCTATTACTCTGCCTTTTGTCTTTTCTGATATCTATACCATTTAAAGCACTTCTTTTATTCACCAGCTTAAAACAATTTTCATATTCCCCTTTTTCTACAGAAGTGCTCTCAACTCTTTTGAAAGTCAATTTTCCACAGGGTTATCACGTTTTTCTCATCATGTGAAACAAATCACTAACCACCTTTCGTTTCAGATTATCTTTTCAAGGATGTCTATATAGAAAATAGAGATAGGGTCTCTCTCTCCCTCTGAAGCCAAGGGTAGGCATGATACTTTCTAGCACAAAATGTTCAGTTTCTCTAAGCTCATGGAGTCTCTCCTATAATAAAACCTACTATGTGCACAGGTGCCATCTGGCTTCCTTTATATCACCCTATGAGAATTAGGGCTCAAGGAACCAGCCCACACAAAAAATTGATGATATTCTGGCTACTGATATTTCTATGAGTTATAAACTGTCCTTCATCTCTGACTAAACAATTTCGTAATTTATACCAGCATCCTTGAAACTATGGCAGACTAACTTTCTAGCTAACAAATAAAGTAAAATGCCAGACCTTTAATTGTTCTTAAGAATTAGAATCACCTTAAAAACACTGATGTCCAGGGCCGGCCGAGTGGCGCGATGGTTAAGAACTGGCTTGGGACGCCAGAGGGCCCCGGTTCGGATCCCACATATGAGGGCCAGTGACACTGCACTCTACAGCTAAGATGCTGAACAACAGCTCAACCTGGAGCTGGGCTGCCGTGAGTCACTGGCGACAGCATAGGCTGTAGCCCCTGCTGCAGTGGGTTGCCATGGGCTACCGTGTGTAGCCAGCAGCCAGCGTGAGCGGCCAGCAGCCGCTGTGAGTAGCCGTCCAGAAGCCAGCGACTGATCTGCCTCACCCGGGAAGAGCGCAATGATGGTGCCAAATTGGGCCAGTGAAGCAACGTCCTGCACTACTAGACTGAAGAACAAAAGGACAGCAACTTGTCTGTTCCCCTTCCCCCAATTCCCCAGCACTGTTCCCATCCACCCAATTCCCCAATAAAATATCTTAAAAAAAAAAAAAACACTGATGTCCAGTTTGCAGCAGTATCTCTGGAAATGAGCGCTGGGCATTGGCTTTTGAAAAACTCCCCAGGTAATAATTTTAATATGCAGCCACATTAGAAAAATCTATAGGACAGAGTTTGCATTCAAAGCCCTCTAAAATATGATTCCAATTTGCCTTTACAAACTCATTTTCCAGATGGGAAATTGGACACAAATAAGAGACAAAGCTGGAGGAAGAGAGACATCTTTACAAGGGAAAATATAAAAACAGAAGACAGGACAGACAAATACAATGAAGCAAATGAGATTCTGGAGGCTGGAATAGACACATATAAAAAGGGAAAAGAGATGCATCCAGGATTCTTTGCTATTAAAGAAAGCATCAGAAAAGGAAGAGGTCTCTAATGGCTACCAGGGCCCAGCAACATTGGAGAGTAAAATCACAGCAAACAGGAATGATTTCTCAGAGGGAAGCCAGGATCCTGGAAACTATTATGAGGCGGCTTCTTCAGCTGCAAATATAGGGTCCATTGTAGAAGTAGTTGAGTAACAGCCCTTTAAGTTTAGGACAGCAGTACTAAGTTGCTAATAAAAATCTGCACAGATTTGAGGCGAGGATGTCAGGAACATCATAGTAAAATACCCCAAGAACTATTAGGTCAGTTTCAGTGTGATACAGTGCCCTGAAGATATGTGCCAGAAATATGGGTGAAATTAGGACTCAAAGCAAAGCAAAGACGGGACATATGAAAGTGGCGACAGGCAGAACAAAAGCAGATGGAATCTGAGTTAGATGCTGGTTTGATGGGAGAATGTCTCCTGGGTGGGATTAACAAACTCAAAATGTATAAATTACACAAAATATATTTGACAAGCAAAGGTTTTGGCAGCCCCAGAATCCTACTGTCCCACAATAGCATCTACACATAATCTGGGGAATAGGGTAGACCTACAAAGAATGAACTAAAGAAAACAAGTGATTAGATCGAGCAAATAGTGCTAGATAGAGAAGAAAACAATTTAAACTGATTAAAGATACAATTGAACTTCTCTTAAAATGTAACAGAACAGTAGAGAGAAAAGAAATGAGACAAATATCCTACAGCTACAGGAAAAAGATGTGGGAGAAAACAATGTTACTTAAGACCTGAAACATTTAAAAACTAAATACAGTGCCAAAACTACATGCAATGCCTTAAAGAGCAGGCCCCTGGGAGTGCTGTTTTCAGAATTAACAAAAGGAACTTAAATTTAAATAGATATTAAGAGTGATTCTCAGACAGGTACTAGAGGAAAACTTCCCTAGCAGCAGGTTTCTGGGCATAGACAATTTATATTAAAAGAAAAGAACAAGTGCAGGGCTGAAAATGCCTGCTCACAAGATATTGGCTGACCATGAGTATATCTCTAGACAGAGTCCACTTGTTAAGCTCTGGAGCGCTAGAAGCACATGGGTTAAGGAAAAATGTAAATTGAAAGGATTTAAATATGCAGAGAGAAAAGTAAAATGCCTTAAATGAGCCTATGAGCCAAAGTTGCTATCACCATAACTTCTAAGTTTGGGGGAAAAAATACAGAGTACATGGACTGATTCCCTGCCCCAAATCTGGTCATGGGATAGTGCCCAAAATTAACTCTTGTTGGGAGAGATCTCAGGCTTTCAAATTCCCTGTTCATGGATTTGAAAGAACTGTAATCATGGACAGGAGTCACAGCAAGTCTGAACTGAGAAAAAGATTTCTAATTTCTTTCTCTCAAATACTACTGGGACTTGGCAACACTGAGTGCAGGCTCCTGGGAACACACTTTTGGTTGGGGTCACTGCTCATGGAGATTGGAATTGGCCCTTTTTCTAAATTGGGTGAGTGTGGGGTTGGTGCTCAGATGACTTTTAGTTCTAACTCGCAACACTCTTTAAAGGCAAGGCTCTGAAAGATTTAAGTGATATAACTACTCGTTCAGTTTTACAAACATTTACTGAGCATATACTATGTGTCAGGCACTGTGATTTTAGTTAGTGGCACACAGATGAAAGAGCATGGAGGAAGCTCTCTGCCAATAACCCCCACTGTCTCCTGCTTGGCCTCACCAGGAACATCAGGACCATACAACATACAGCAGGATGTAAGCTTTCAGACCCAGATTCTTTACTTACATTCATCAAAGAACACAAAAAGGAAACCTAAACCCAGGGTCCAATACACAGTAAAATTATTTTCTCCCTCCCAATTCTCTTGCTCCCCCAAGTTTCCAGAAATGCTGAGTCTTCAAACCTTAATTTAACCCAGAGATGTTTTTGCTGCCTCCTCTTGCCTCTGGCTCTTCTCTCTTTATTTCCTTTTATACCTGATGCTCCTGAACCTCCCCCAAAGGCTGACTTCCTGAGGGATGACATCTTGACTGTCCATGACTTTTCTCGGGAAGAATCAGCCCACTGACTTTATCCTTTCCAAATCTGTACCTGTTCTCATCACGTGGTATCACAAAACAACCTAAAATCCTTTCTGGAAATGTCAGAATCCTTTTGGAAGGCAGTTGAGACTAAGAGATGCCTCTTCAGGGTATATGAGAAGAGTAGGACTAAAAATACTTGTACAATTTCATCCAATCATAATTATAATAATAAACATAATAATTGAAATATTGAATATTTACTACATGAAAGGACTTATGCTTAGAGCTCTTACATGGACTATTTCATTTGATGTACCAGTTCTTTGAGATAATTACTATTATTGTTTCTGTTTTAGACAGAAGGGTACTAAGGCTTAAGAGTTAAATGAGGTCTAAGGTCAGTCACAAAGCAAGAAAGAAGTGAAGCCAGATCTAAACCTGGGTCTGTCTGACTTGGGAACCCTTAACTTTCCCACATATTGTTTAGTCCACGACAACCCTATCTTGCCCTTTTCTTACCATCACCCTCCAAAAAAATTCCAATTATTTTAGACATTTTTTTAGTGCAAAATACCAGGATATAAGCTCTTAGAGCATCACTGTATATAAAATCATGTACACAGTGTCAGCACAGTGTCAGCACCCAAGTAACATTTGCTCACTCAACTCTTAATGTCTAAGAAAAAATCCTATACCTCCACCCAGTCCTTAGCTTCCAAGCCAGATTCTCCAAACTGTCTTTCTTCTATAAAGCATATTACTTCCCACCCCCACCACCCACCCAGGTCGTGACACCAATCCAGAGTTCACCCTCTTTCACAGAATCTGTTCAGTTGGTATTTTCTGTTGATTCTTTTTTAGGAATGTCCCTCTCATCAGTCTTTTCAGGACTACCATCATGCCCTGCCTAGGCCCTCATCATTTCAGACTCTGAAACTTCACAATCGCACTTTAAGTGGATTTCTGTTTTTAGCTTTCCAATTTACAATAGATGTGACATTACATAATAACTTCACACAAACCTTTCAATGGCTCACCATTGCTTTTAGACTAAATTCCACATTTTTGGTCACAATCTGGCTCCTACCTCTCTATTACTCTACTCATCCCCAGATCAAAGAGTTAGCTCCAAACTGCTTTGCTCATTGTGCCCTAAATATATATTTACATCTCTTTCTCCTAACTGAAATACAAACACCTATTAATATATAAAATAGGCTTATCCTCACTAACAATTAAATATACATTAATTAAAACAAAATAAAATTTTAATCCAGCAGATAGGCAAAGACAATATTAAAAGGCTGATAACACTCAGTGTTAATAAGGGGGACGGGGGGAATAGGTACTCTAATGCATTGACAAAAACATTACTTTTTTTTTTTACTATCAGAAATTTAAAAGGCATCCCTTGTAACTCTATGAACTTGTGCTATAGATACTTTAACAAGGTATGATAAAAAATACAGTGAATGTTTAAATTTTTTAAAAATTACAGTAAAAGGCACATTTCCATTAAATCCCCTCAAAATACTAAATATATACATATATGTGTGTGTGTGTGTGTGTGTGTGTGTAAATTTATTTACTAAACATTGTTCTGTTATTAAAAATACTACCTAGGACCAAATGGGAGGGAGGTTGAGAGGCTGGGCACAAAAGGTAAAGGGATTACAAAGTACAAATTGGTAGTTACAAAATAGTCATGGGGATGTAAAGTATAGTATGGGGAATATGTCAATAATCTTGTAAAAACTATGTATAGTCTCATTTGGGCACTAGACTTATCGGGGGATCACTTCATAAACTATATAAATGTCTAACCACTACGCTGTACACCTGAAACTAATATAAAATAATATTGAATGTCAACTGTAATTGAAAAAAAATAGTCATGGGGATTTAAAGTACAACACAGGGAATATAGTCAATAATATTGTAATAACTATGTGCAGTGTCAGATGGGTAATAGACTTATTGGGGTGATCACTTTGTGAGGTGTACAAATGTCTAATCACTATGCTGTTTTGTACACCTGAAATTAATATAATATTGTTTGTCAATGGTAATTAAAATATAATTTTTTTTAATTTAAAAATATTAAAAATTAAATAAATAAAATAAAATGAAAAAGAATCAAACCCTTTAATTCTGTAAGCTGTTGGAAAAATCAATAAATAAAAACTACTACTTAGGAAACAACCCAAATGTGATATAAGAAATAACCAGTTAAATAAATTATGATGCATCTATACAACGGCTTACTGCACTTTTGTAAATTTTATATATATATATATATATATATATATATATATATATATATATATATATACACACACACACATA